>NC_056751.1:198173943-198253943 GCF_019279795.1 Protopterus annectens | reverse complement strand
TATACTCTGTTAGTGTTCTGATGAGGCTCAAGTACAGTGCTATTATATAATCCTCAGATCTGAATACTATGGCATGACCTGTGATATGCACAATATAACCTTTCCATACTACTGTGCACACTTGATGGTCAAAGTTCAGATTGCTCGTTATGTGTGTTCCCAGGTCTTGCATCACTGGATTTCATCATAGTGGGTGTGTTGTCGATGCTGTAATTAGCAGGGAATTCCACTTTTCAGAAGGAAAAATAAAGACACTTTTTTAATTAATTTGTTGACCATGTCTCTTTGTCACCAATCATTTCTCTATGTTAGCTCCTCCTGAAGGATGTTATCATCATTAGTGGACTCAGTGACTGCCCCCAATATGTAAGAGTTAGCAAACACAGTAAGCCAAAGGTCATATACCTTAACTTGAACTGTTGAGAAATAGATTCCAAACATTATAGGGCCAAGCACAGATCCTGGGGTATGCCAATGGTGACAGCTATACTGGTACAGGTTGATTCACCAACTTTCACAGTATGTGTTAAATCGATGAGCCAATTGAGTACCCAACTAGTGACATAAGGGTTAATCCCCATGTGGCAGAGTTTCTCAGTGATACCTGCATGGGGGATTGTGTCCCAACCCTAGGCCAGATCAAGATAGGCAGTATGTGCTGTGTTACCTTCATCCAGGCCTATCACATGGAATCAATGGGCTATGACAACATCACAGATCACCTATAGCATGATTCAGCATATACACCTTCCTGACACAGCTGAATGCACACTTCAACACACCCTCCACACAGATTATATTCCCTTAAAAGGGTGTACATCAACATCCAATAATCTGATGGGGGACAGCACCAGATGCATGCATGTATAGACACATTCTGAGTCTCCTCATCTGTGAGGTAGACCAACATATCATCATTGACCTTTTCGAAATGGACCCTAGTAATATCCCAGCTGTGTGCAACAGACCTGTGTGAGTTGTTACATAATGTTTGTTACATTTGTTAGATGTCCTCAAATAGGTCATCAAGGGCATGCATGATGACAACACTATCATGCTTTTGAACATTATAAGCCCAAGGCATTTGACACAAATCTGCACTGAGGTATTCACGCAGCACTGTCAGATGTGGCCATAAACACCTATATCACCAAGTGTGTAGATCAGTGGATCACATACGTGGCATCTAAATATATTGAAATTTGTGAAGTGGCTTATATCTTATGTCCAGCAATCAGGTATATACATCAGAGCTGTATGCTAGGCCCTTTCTCATCCATTATTTAAGTCCCACTAATCACACATGACATACACATCCTGTGTCCAAACAGCTGTCCAAAGGATTACAGATTGTGGGCAATCATTGACTCCAGTTGTGATATTAGTATAATACTGACAGTATCAACACACACCAAAATTGCTGCCACAGTCAGGACAACACCTGTTACATCATGAAAACAAATGCACAACACAAGGATAATGTAGGCATCACACCCTATAATCAGACCAATAGGTATGTGACCTGTGTCCTGGGGTAGCTGGTATATGGAACGTCCACCAGCATGAGGCCACAGAGCTGACTACTTCCTTGTATGTAACAAAACTACTGAATATGTGAAGGACATCCACATCAGAGGCCATAATACCACCATAGTTTGCAGTCTTCATCACCCCAATAACTGAGTACAATGCACTCTTCTTCATGAACCTCCCTACACAACTTCCAGTGATGTGTAACTGAAGTGTACCACCTTTGCCACAGTGAGCTGTCATACATCTTATTGGCTATACCTAGATACTTGTTTTGTTGCATACACATTACTGTCTGATGGTGCGGAACTCCCATCAAGTTTTTGCACTAGATGCATGTGTGATACCTGTTTTAGTGATATGCACAGTAAATACATACAGTAGCTGTTTGACAACATTGACGGCATGTGTAACATTCATTACAGTGTGGATTCTGCCATATATATATATATATATATATATATATATATATATATATATATATATATGTGTGTGTGTGTGTGTGTGTGTGTGTGTGTGTGTGTGTGTAGATATGGATCTACTTCACATGACTGAAAACTCAAAATACTGAATTTCATTTGACTGAGACCACACTACCTAATATTCAAATTACTGGTTTCACATTCTCAAAATGGCAGCAACAACAGTAATGTCCAATAAGGTCTTCCAATAAAGCAGGATTACATTAATCCCAAAGAACGAAGATGAAATTTGATCAAGATGAGCACTATAAGCAGTAACAGGTAATACTCATAATGCAGTTCTGAAAATGTCTAAATTAAATTCCCATTCCTCCATACTAGGCAATTAGCATAATTCCACATTCTGTGCAACCATCTTGTCATAGAATGATATGTGGCTGTTCTCCATATAATATCAGATTAATAAGCATTCAGAATAATGAAGACACCACATTAATGCCCTCTTTTGAACCTATAGAGTAGAAGTAGAAATCCCTAGGTACCATGCATACTCTTTCTGTAGAGCTTGCACAGAGAACTACTCTTTGTGCATTCAACACACACATGTAACCACAATATCACCTAGTCTGTTTATGCATTACAGCAGTACTGTGGTCCTATATTTCTGTGAAGGAAAATAGTACAAAAGGATAAGCCATGAACTGCTGTGGAGTGCTACTATATAGTTCTTGGTTTGTTTCCTACTTACTTATTATGTGGCTATAAGTAATTCACTTTCAAACAGTTCTACTAAATCACCGTAACAACAGGCACGCATGTATTTTATCAAATATGTGCCTTGTCAGATCATGTAGCACTATGTAAAACTGCTGACATGTACCCTGCAGCAGTGATGCTGTCTTATTTCAGATAAACCTCCATCAAGAGCACCTTTCATAATTATCAGCATTGATCTTGCACTCCTGTACACTCTTTCAGCAGATATGCCTCTCTCTCCAACTCCTCCAGTGCTCTTCACAAACATGAGCAGTGCAGGTATGACACTGCTGTGCACCCTTTCAAATAAAACATCATCTACATGATCTATGTACACAGAATCTTGCAGGACATATGATGTTTCTCTGTTTTACACCATTTCTCCTGCCAGCATCCAAGTTCAGGCATTCCATGCACCATCATTTCACTTGTTCATTTGCTACTGTACTGCACTGAGCAGCTACTACAGACACATAACTCTGATTTTGCATCATGTGTCTTCAGGGGTGTGCCTGAGACACCTGCTATATCTTGTATTTTCTACAGAAACCATGCAGATATGCATATCCCACTACATGCTTCCCCACCGCCTCCTATTGGTCATTAGCATGTTATTTTGTCTGGCAGCAGCACTCCTCAGCTGATGTCTTACTTTTAATTGTAAAAGATAGTACTGAACAGTAAAAGTATTGATCATACTTTCAAATACAATGGCAATTTTTCATTTCTCTAGCATCCTTTTGTTTGTAATATCATGTACAAATTCTTTAAATGATGAGCACCTTTCCTCTGTCACAGTATCAAGATTTAAATAATCATATAGTCTAGTATCTTGTATAAATGTGCAGCAGAAATAGTCTAGAAGCAGAGAGCACATCAGCTCATGTCAACCCCTTTAGTAAGTGGCTTAGCCATCCATCTGCTACTTGGTGTCTGAAGGGAAGCAGAAGACATTAATCTGTGACACTGGGTATCTACAACTTCTAGAAATTGCCTCAGCGCATGAGTCTCTACCTGAGAAATGGAAAAGTGTTGATACAGAAGTTCAATTTATTCCTTTACTATTCGGATGATAGCTGCAAAGCTTCATAAGGTGCTGTATGCCACACCTCTGCATAACAAAGGGGAAGAAAAGCCATGGAAGAGGAGAAGACAATGCACACCACCTACCTTGACCTGGCCAAAGTTATCATCACCACTTGGGTATATTAGATAAACTCTCTCAACTAGGCATCAATCCATGTTACCAGATGGGTAGCAAACTGTCTCACTGATCGAACCTACCTAGTCAAAATAGGGGAAGCCACCTCAAGCAGTAGACCCATAAAGAACGGTGTACCCCAGGGATCGGCCTTGGAGCCTCTGTTGTTTGGGATATATTTTTCTGAGGTGCAGGCCAAAACCAGTGGGCTATGGCTAATAAAGTTTGCAGATGACTGCAAGCTGGGTGCTGTCATCAATTCCCCTAGTGATGTGGACATCCTCCAAGAGCGTCTCATCCAAGCAAATGAGTGGTGCCTGAAACATGGCCTCATGCTTTGCCCTCGGGACCAAACCTCGCCAACCGTGGGTAAATCCAGCATTACCCACACCCAGGCGTGGGTTATTGCTATAATAGTTCAAGAGAGCTAATGATGTCTTAAATATTTTCAGTATGCCCGTGGCCTAACACTAATACAGAACTTTTTCTTTATGAAGAGAATATCAGTTCAGTACATGTTGACTAATATTCAAAGTTTTCTGAAGTCATGACATTTACTGATACTACAAACAAAGGTGTTTCCACTGAGAGCTATCTTAACAAGACACAATGTTCCTGATGTTATTTAGGCAATTCTTCATAGCATGAAAGTGCAGAGTTCAACAAGTTCTAGCATTATCCTCTGAAGTGTAATTATATAAATTAATAATAATTTATATAATTATTTATATGCAGATAAATATTTACAAGAGAACTGTCCAAGTGCTAAAGAAGTTACACCACTAACTGTGACAGCCACACTGCACTGTTGAAATATAGCAGACTTCCCCATCTATCTACCTGTCTCTAGCACTGTTACTATTGACATGTAAACTGCTTATATCTGCTTCTTTATTATGAATGAGACTTTATTTCAGAAACAAGAAAGACCACACCTGAATAAGTCAAAAATAAAATGTTCTGCTGAGACAGACAAGCCAGGACTCTGTCTGACTTGAAGGAAGGAAACAAGGTGAGACTTCAACAAGTTTGTGATAAACAATAGCCAGTGCTATGCTGAAGCATAAGAAGCCCAGATCACTTTTGGTGAAAATGTCTAATGACAACATGTTGAGAAGAAACACTAGACGTTATACAGACAAACACATTGTGGGTAAAGAAGCATTGTCCTTAGCATGTATGAATTCACACAGTCTACTGAAGTATTAATAGTGTCATAAGGTTTGCTGTAATTAAATGCTAAGAGAACATGTCAACCTTTTGTTATATACATCATTGAATTGACTGTTTCTCCACTGATTAGCAGTTCAAGGAATATAAATCCTCTTCCATTGTTAGTTCAATATGCTGACAGTTCATGAACTTATAATAACATTTAAATAGCATACTTTTTACTGAATACTAAAAATGGGTTCCTTTGTGATCAGTGAAAACCCAGAATGAAAAGAAAGGTATGATGAGATTATAACAATGAAACAGTACAATATGAATGGTTTGAGGCATATCAAATGTATATGCTGCTAATTTTTACCTCAATAAAAATGTAGTATATGCTTGTCATACATAGAGGAAAAAGGATGATTTGAAATATTGTACAGATTATTTAAATGTGTAATTTCTTTTCCTCTAACAGATTTCTATCAAATGATGCAAATAATAATGTGGTTTTATCTCCTGAACTGTTGTACATCTGAAATAGTAAAGACTATGAAACTACAGCATTTCACCTTATGTTGTCTGTTTGTTATATGGTGTAACAACCTATATATTACAGCAGTTAGACATCCCACTTTTTAACTTGAGATGTTTTTTAATAACAATGTAAAATAGAAAAGCACATATTCTGATTGTAGATACAGACTATGTTGCCTTTCAAGTCTGACATTTTGCTTTTCTTACAGATGTGCAACAGAGGGTACACAAAAGATTGCAGCACTGAAAGTGGCAAGTTGTAGAAGATCAAAGAAAAATCAACACAACTGTTTTATTTTATTTATTGACTGTGTGACTTTAAAACTGATTATTATTATGTGGCAGAGTACAGCTGTGTTGTCCTCTCACTTAGGGTTCAGGGGGTTTGCCCGACGAGTTAAAGGAGTCTTTTTTCTTACTTGTTTTAAACTTTCCACTTAACCAACAGTTCATCTCTGTTTTTTCTTCCACCCAGTTTAAGATCCAATTCATACTTTACCCTATGATTCTTGGGTTTTTAGTTCAATCACCTCTTTACGAAGTTGCAATTACCCACCATCCTTTCTTAACCATCAAAAAAAAAAAACACACGCATCTTTATTTCCCTCATTATTTTCCCACTGTGCCTTTTTTTTTTGTTTCTGTGCTTACTAACACTTTGCAGTTTTTCATTGTATGGTGAAGCCAGTTTTATAGGTCTATAGGATATTACTAGGCTAATGACTTAAGGGCCCTTACAAGCCTAGCCAATATAACCCGATTTTACCAAATATATGGCCCAAGGGGCAAGAGGATAGTATGGATTTGTGCCTGTGCATTGAGTATCTTACAGACTGCCTCTGTTGCTAAGGGACATAGGCACAACCTCAGGTGTGAATCTGTGATTCCCCATCCATTGATCCAAAGTGTGTTTGATGAGGGCCAGGGAAGAGCTCTGCTTAATGTGAATAGGAAACATGTTGCAAAGAAGTGGCAATCTCTGAGAAACATATCTGTCACTCCAGCATATTTTGTTTGAATGCCTGACTAGGTTTAGATCATAGATTAGGTTACCCTCATGCTGTTTGATTTGTGGATGTATAGCAGCTTCATCAGGGCTGAATTTGTGAGTGCCTTGTAGGTCAGGCATAGGTCACCCCTTAACAGCCAGTAGGAGACAGTGTAAAGGAATAGGGCTTTTAGTCTGTCCACATAGATCATGTTGTTTACACCCTGTATTTTCTTTGTGAGGAACCTCTGAGGTCACTCCAGCTGCTGTAAGTGCCTAGTCAAGTATATTAGTCAAGTATATGCCCAAATGGTGCACTGTACTTGATTATTGGTAAACTAAGGGCGGAGTACAATGGGACTGTAATTTCCTTGGATCTGGATGCTATATACTTTTACTTATAAACTGTGTCACATACAAGGATTTCCTTACCACTGTGAACACATGGCACTCAAAGTTCATGCTACTATCTATCTGGGTACCTAGATCTCTCTCCTCTGAGTCTACTCTAAGGAGCATGCTCTTGATGGTGTAATTTGCAGGAGTATTTGACTTTGCAAAGGGTATAATAATGTATTTTTTGTATTTAGTTTTAGGCCATGGTTCTGGTACCAATCTTTTGTCTGACCTATACCCTCCTGAAGTATTTCTACATCATTGGGAGATTCAATGATTGCCACCCAGCTTGCAGTTATTGCAAACTTTGTCATCCAGATGCCTTATACATTTGCCTTCATTTCAAAGAAGTATATTCCAAATAGGAGTTGTCCCAGTGCTGATACCTGTGGCACACCTCTAGTAACTGGCCTCTTGCTGGATCTGGATTCACCCACTTTATCCACATGTGTCCTGTCAGTGAGCCAAACTGGCTATCCATCTGTTGACATATGGATTTATGTTCAGTTTTGTGAGTTTATTTATAATACCTGAGTGGGAAACTTTGTCAAATTCCTTGGCCAGGTCGTGGTTGGTGGTATGTACTGTTTTACCCACATCCATGGCCTTAGTGACTTTTTCAAAGAAATCCACCAGGTTAAGTAGGCTTGACCTGCTCTTGACAATGCTGAATTGGGTCAGGTCCATTGTTTGGAGGTTGCCTATGTCATTATTTATCAGGTCCATGGTTATTCTTTTCATGGCCTTACATATAAGACTAGTCAAACGTATGGGTCTGTAATTTCTTGGGTCAGTAGATAGTCACTCTTTATGCAGGGGGATGGCTGTTGCAGTCCTCCACTCTATAGGAACAAAGCCAGCCCAGAGGCAGTGGTTATATAGAGATCCTAATGGACCTGATAAGCCCTGATTTAAGCTGTTTTACTATAAACCTGGTATATTGCCAGGGCCCCATTGAATCTGTCCTGTTAGCTTAAGAGAGCACAGTCACAACCTGATCTTTGGTGATAATTGGTGGTGGAGTGGTGAAGAGTATTTTGGGGGGGAGAACTGGGGGTAATGGAGAGGTGAAATTTCATCAGCCATCAGATTTGCTATGTTTTCCAGCTTTGTATAGGTGATGACATCTACAACTAGTTCTGCACATTCCTGGGTGTTGCCATTAATATTACGGACACAACTAAAAAAATGTCTTATGGTTATCCTTAGCACTGGAGGCTAATTTTCACCTCAAAATCTACTTTCAAACACTTGACTAGTACCCTAATTTACTTGTTAAGTCTAACAAGTGACTTAGTTCTCTCTTCTTCACATTCTATCTTACTTCTTGATAGGGTTTTCATTCTTTTATTGTACAACCTATTAATACTAAGGTCCACAAGAGTGACTTGTTTTTGTGGTTTGACCTAGGTTTATTTCAGTCTGGTACTGCCGTTTTTATGCAGTTGTTTATATGGTCATGCAGAGCTTTTGTGTATGCCGCTGCATAGGTTTCTGTGTTTCCTGGATTTGGGGTAGATTTTGGAAACTAGCTATGCCATCCCTTAATTGGGGGTAATTTATTTATTTTTATTTATTATTTTATTTTACATTTGTTGACTGGGATAGTCCGAATGGATACTTGTCCATTTTCAGCAGAGGCCCGGGGAGAAAACCTCCAACATTAAAACATTACATTGAAATTGAACATGAACATTAAAACAATTATAGTCAGTCATAGCTCAAACTTATATGGTTACAGACAATCAGATAGAAGGAGCTAGGTATTCCTTATAATACTGTTTCATGTACTATAGTATGGTAGGAGTTAGTCTGGATTGTGACAGGGACATAGCCAGTGTGTCATGCAATACTGTCTGATATTTTTCTTGAATTGGTTTAATGATGGTTTTAGAGTTAGGTCAGCCAGAAGTGAATTCCAAATTTTGCCAACAGAGTTAGAAAATAAGGAGTTACCAGCTGAGTTGTTAGTTTTGAGTGTTTGAATTAACAGTTTGTTAGAAGATCGAAGAGGCCTCGTGTTTCTTGGGGATAAATAATGTTTTTAAGTGCAGGGATATTATCTGGTTGGTTGAGAATTTTGTGGGCTACTACAAGTTGATTGTACTGAAGTAAGCTAGGCAATTCTCGCCATCCTAGAGGTTTAGAGTTTTGACAGTGGTGAGTTCTGTAAGTAGAGTCAGTGACAAATCTAGCAATGGGATTATAACAGCTTGCAAGTTTGCAGAGTTCAGATTTGTTCAAGTTAGCGAATATGAAGGAGGCATAGAAAAGGATGGAAAGAAGATGAGTGTGGACAATGGCAGTCCTAGCTAGTTGGGTAAGGAAAGGTTTATTTTTAATTTTGGGAGCCCAGTTTTTTATTAATGGTTTTAATGGTTTGATTCATATGCACATCAAATTTAAGGTTATTATCAGTTGTTACACCTAAGAGTTTAGTATGGTCATCTGGGGAAATAACAGTTCCATTATATCATAAAGGAAAGTGTTGTAGACCTGTGAGTGGGGGAGAGAAGTAGTATTTTTTTTTGGGGGGGGGGTTCTAGAGCAAACCGCGGCATGAGAGCCAGTTCCCAACTGTTTTAAATGTTTTCTGGGGTAGTGCAAGCTATTAAGATGGGGTGGAGGCTGAGCAGATCAATGTGGAATCATCTGCATATTGGATGCATCTAGCATCTGGAACGGCAGAGTAAAGGTCATTAATAAAGAATGAAAAGAGAAGAGGTCCTAAAATAGCCCTAGGGCACTCCAATGGTGAGGGGTAGTAGAGTAAATAAATTTCTCTTCGATAGGACTGCCTGTTGACTGCTATTCAGATAGGAATTAAACCATTGAATAGCATCGTTATTCAAGGAAATGGATTTCAGAGTGGCAGTGAGTAGTTGGTGGTTGACCATATCAAAGGTTTTGGATAGGTCGAGGAAGAGGGCTGAGGATAGTTTGTTGTTATTACGGTTATGATTTATGACAATGGAGAAAGAGAGGGGGGCAGAAGAGGTACTATGGTATGGCCTAAAGCCATGTTGAGAGTTAGCCAGCAGATTGTTTTGTATGAGATAGTGCAAGAGTTGCTTATGAATGCATTTCTCCATTATTTTGGCCAGTGTCGAAAGTATGTCAATGTGCCTATAATTTAATAGTTCTATGGAATTGCCACCTTTGTGGAGTGGTATGATATGAGAAGTTCTCCAGATGGAGGGGATGGAGGTTTCAGTTATGGTTCTATTGATCAAGATTGAGACTGGATAAGATATGACATCTGCGGCTTTTTGTAGGTACTCTGCAGGTAGAAGATCTGCAGATAGGGTGATCAGTTTTAGTTTTTTAAGCAGGGATCGGATAAGTGAGGTAGACACTGGTTGGAAACTTAAGGGGAGATGGGTAGTGCATGAGGTTATGATAGAATTAGTACCTGTGGGAGTTAGATGGCTAGCAAGGGTCTGGATAGTCTCAGTGAAAAAACTGTTAAAGGTGTTGGCAATCTCATCTGGTGATTTATGGGTAGAAGTGGAAGGGGCAGGAGTGGTGGATTGTCTTGGATGAAGAAGTTTATTTATACCTGCCCAAAACTTTAGAGGTTTATTTTGGTGTCTTTGTTGAAGATTATAATAGTAGCTTTTTTGTCTTGCAGAATGGATTTTTTGTGTGTCATTACGAAGCTGCCCATATCTCAGTTGGTCTAGAGGTGCTTTGATGTCAAGCCAGGTGGCCCCTATTTTATTTCTAAGTCTGATCTTTGATTTGGTATATTTTGTAAGCCATGGTACAGCTTTTGTTTTAGTTCTAATGGTACATGCGAGGGGGGGGGGGTCTGAGTCAAGTATGGCAAGAAATTTAGTATTAAAGAATACTACAGCTTCATCAAGTGGCAGAAATTTTAGGATTGACCAGTTACATGCTTTTAGTTCATTTTGAAAGTTGGAGGGATTGAAGTTCTTATTGTTTCTAATTGTTTTGTGAATAGGCTGGTGGGGATCATCAGTTTTATGTCTGATGATATAGGTTAGAGAGTGATCACTGAGGTCATCAGGGAGGGTCCCACCTTTATACATATGTGGATGACTATTGATAAGTATCCAGTCAAAGATGCTTTTTTTTATATTGGCTTTACTGATCCTAGTGGGAGAGCATATAATTTGTGTAAACCTGTATAGATTTATATGCATGAAAAGGGATTCTAAGGAGTATGAGTTCCATCTATATTGAAATCTCCAAGCAAAATGGTTTCCTGGGGGGTAGGTGTTGGTTAACCAGTGGAGTATGTCTTCTAGGATGTTAGTGTTATTGCCTGGGGGAATATAAATACAGACAATATTTCTATATTTATCTTAGAGAAATTCTTAAAGTTTTGGGGATTAGGTGAGGAGATTAGTTTTACCTTTATTTCATGGGAGACAACGTTGTGAGCTGATCTTATGAGTGAGGACATAACACTGAGGGTGGGGGTGCAGCACTCATATTTGTATGTACCAGATTTAGGATATTTGTTTCCCTAGTGGGAGTGCAGACCAGCCATTCCAGGGCATTTGTATTTTCAAGGTCAAGAAATCTTTGGACCTGCTTGTTAGTGGTTGTGTATGCTTCCCAATTAATTGAGGGGTAGTTAAAATCAGCAAGATAGGAAGGTGTAATAAATGGTTTATTAAACCCAAAGGACAAATCCAATGGGTTATAAAAATAGAATAAATCCAACTTCTTCAGTGGACACAAATAAAATAAGAACAATACATTTCAAAGGCAACTCATTATATATGTATGTGCACACCTAGTACTTGACAGCATAGCCAATCACAATAGTGACACAATTAATCATAAAATTAGAATTGGTCATTAAGACCAGGTGGAAACAGAGCTCCCAGTTTTACTATCCATTTTCTTTCTTTGAAGTTAAGTAACTCATGCCAACTGGCTTTATCTTTGCAAATCCCATTAATGTGGTCAATGATGACAAATTTGAAAAAAGCAGTTGTATGCTTTAAAGTATGTTTAAATAAAGCATTATTGGGACGTTTATTCTTAATGCCACTAAGATGTTCACAAATTCTCAAGCGAAAAGCTCGAGAGGTTTGTCCCACATAAAATGCTGAGCACGTACAGGTCACCAAATAGATGACCTACTTGGTACTACAGTTGGCCCACATCTTTATTTCAAAAACCTCAGAGGTATTTTTACTAGTAAATTCACGGGTATTAGAAACCCGCATACAATATGCACCGTGACCACAAGAAAAACATCCTACTATGGGACCCCCTGTCAAGGAAATTTGATTGTAAACTATAGGACTTGAAATAGACTTTTTGTAATGGCTAAGTCTAGAACCTATAGTGCATCCCCTTCTAAAGGAGAAAAAAAAAAAACATCTATCCCTGAGAAAGGGATGCAATCTCTCTTCGGCCAACAAGACATTCCAATGTCTCTGAATAATGTTAATGAAACCTTGAGTATTACGTCCATAGGTGGTAACAAGGCGTAAAGGCTGTATGTCCCCATTATTGTTGTGATGTTTATAGCATAATAGGTCTTGCCTATTAAAATTAGCAGCCCATTGTTTAGCCTGGGTAATGATCCCTGGACGATAACCCCTCTCTAAAAATCTGCAGGCCAAATCATCACGTGTTTTTACATAAGATGCTTGGTTAGAACAGATCCTCTTTGCTCTTAAGAATTGCGATTTGGGTATATTTTGGATGATATGTTGTGGGTGGAGGCTGGAAGCATGTAATAAGGAGTTATATTCAGGAAATTTTCTGAAAATGGTAGTGGACAGGGTATTATCAGGATTTCTGGTGATTTCCACATCCAAAAAGAACATTTTGGATCTGTGGAAAGACATTTTGAATTCAATGCCCCATACATTGTTATTAAGATAGTTAAGAAACTCCTTGAGATAATCCTCATCAGCCCTCCACACCAACCAACAATCATCCAAATAACGGCACCAAATGTCCATTTCACACATATAAATATTGTGATTAGGATCATATATAATGATCTCCTCAATATATGCCATGAAGGGATCAGCATAGATGGGTGCAAATGATGCACCCATTGCTGTCCCTTTCTTTTGCCAAAAACACCGATTTTGAAAGTAAAAAACATTACTGGTAAGCACATATTCTGTTAAGCATATCAAAAAGGTGTTAAATCCTGGTTTATAGAGCCCAGATCTGTTCAACCAATAATCCAAAGCTTGCAGACCTGCCCAATGTGGAATATTGGTGTATAGAGAGGTGATATCTAAAGTGCATAATAACCAACTGGATTCAAGTTGTGTATCATTAATTATGTCCAAGAATTGGGTAGTGTCTTGAATTCTAGATCTGATATGTGAAAGCAAAGGTTTAAGATGATAAGTCAAATACTCTGAAAGAGGTTCAGTAATGGACCCATGTCCCGAAACAATGGGTCTACCTGGTGGGTTAGTGGCATGTTTGTGTATTTTAGGCAAGAGGTAGAGATATTGTTTTTTGGGGGATGTAACCATAAGTTGTTCCTTAGTATATGTTGTAATAATCCCCTCCTCAACTGCTTGTGTCAAAAAATGTCCTATTTTCTGATGATATTGTGGAGATGGATCCAAGGGCATGTGCATATAATACTCTTTATCTCCCAGTTGTCTCATAGCCTCCTGATTATAAGCTGCCTCATCTAAAACCACCACAGCTCCCCCTTTATCAGCAGGAATCACAACCAGATTCTTGTTGTTAACAAGTTCTTCAAGACTGAATACCTCTTCCTTAGACAAATTATTGTACAATGTGGAAAAATTTTTGAGATGACAATGCAAGTCATTTAACACATTTTTCAAAAAAACACCCACCAAATGGACCATAGGTGGATTGAAACTAGATTTTTTAAACTTGAATTTACCAACAGAATCATCAGTATTGTTAGCAAAAAACACTTTAAGATTTAACATCCGACAAAAATTAGCCACATCCTGGGCAAGGGCATATTCAGAAAGAAAAAGTCCCGGAACAAAATTAAGTCCTTCGTTTAATAACTTAATCTGTGTGTTAGTAAGCTCAACCGAAGAGATGTTATGTACATTGCATGGACTGTTCAGTGTTCTATCATCATCTTTAAAAGATTTTCGAGACCCTGTTTGGGTCTGTCTTTTTTTATGTTTACGCCCCCCCCGGCCGTCTGGATCTATGTCCAAAGGGTGCAGACAATTAGTCTTTTTGGCATTAGGTAACATATCTATTGGGTTAGCTTCAGAATCACCTTCGGTGTTGGATGAGGTGTCGTCCCCAGAAGTACAACTGGAAGAGTTCACACTCTTCTTTAAAATAGATTTCGGTCTCTTTCTTTTGGGAGTGGAAAATCTCTTGTCATTATTAAAATTATCCGTAGGTAGTCTAAATGACACATTTTTTGAAGTATCAAACGGTTTCCCTTTTTCATAATCACCTACATCCCTAAAGAATTTCTTGAGTTTCCTCTCTTTTAAATTAGATTCTAATTTTGATAGATCCGTCGTTAGTTTTTTAACTTGTGACGGAAAAGAATCACATTTTTCAAAATTGCTAGCCTCAATACAGATAGTTTCTAATTCCTTAATCCCCATATGAACCTTACGTTCATAGAAATCAGCCAGGGCATCAACAAATTTGGATGAAGCTAATTGTTGGACCTGACCCCAATCGTCCAACAATTTCTCATCAATGTTGGATACCAGGGGTTGTACTCTCACCCTTAGTCCACGTGGGGTTATCTTTTTTTGTTGATACGCCTGAAAAGACGTAAATGCCAAACATTGGTGCGAACCATCCTCATATTTTTATTGAGTAAATTAAAAAACATATCACATTCTGCGTTCACATCCAAAACCTTCATATTATTAGTCTGTCCAGAAGAACTAGCCCCTAGACCAAATACAGATAAATCATCAAGATCTGATTAAATCCCCTTGATAAGAGGTGATAATGCCATATTTTTACTAATAAGACCAGATCCCAAAATGTACAAAAATCTATATTGTGCTAATATACCAAGCAAAACGCAAAACAGCAATCTACATGCAGCAGTTATAAAAGAATTACGATCACTAAACAGATATATAGGTTATCGATAAACCATATGCAGAATGGTATACAATACCAATGATCAATACCAAAGACAACATTTAGATAAAAAAGCTGAAAAAAGACAATATACAATAAACAGATCAGGTATATTATGTACCTATGTACTGTGTATATGTCTTCAGCATGAAAATATTACTCAGGTATAACAAATACAATAAGCAGTCCAGCTATTTTTCTAGAAATCCAATATTGAAACTGCGTATTTGTACCCATCCTAATGTACAATGATATTGATCTGGTATAAAAACTATATAATAAGTAACAAGACACAGAAATGGCCACAACCAAAAAGTGTGTTGTCACTAAGAAAATCTGTCTATAGATACCAAATCTGCAAACTGAAACCCATGAATAATGTAACTGTCAACACAAAGATGCTGTTGAAATAAATATAAACAGATAACCATACATATGATAGGAAATGGTCTTAGAAGAAAAGTACAGCCAAAATATGCCTGTAAGTGAACAATAAAGCTCTGGATGTGAACAGTAGAGGTAATTCTGCAATAACTCCTACAATATATGAGAATGATTCAAATGCTACAGAACTAGTACAATGTTCAAAAAATATAGATATGAAACTCCCAAAAAAATGTAAAAGGCAGTCTGCACATAGTCCCTAAATATGGCCCTGTAGACCTACAAAATATCCAAAACAGGTCTGATGTAAAGATACCAAAACTTGTAAATCAAAAGCATACATGGCATAAACCTGAATGACACATAACATGGAAATATATCAAGTGCATAACACAAAAAATATATTTTGAACAATGATATATATCTAAGAGTTATCAAGTTCTGACACAGCCAGTTATAATAACAAAAAATATATCTAACCAGTATCCAAAAAAGTCCAACAAGTGAATTCCCAAATGTAGTAGTCTGAATATGTCCAGCGACCACAAATAAGTCCAGCGACCACAACTAAAAAACGTAAATAAGCTGGTGTTCTGAAAATGCTGAAAATCTTCCACAAATGAGCGTAAACCAAAAGAATGTCCATTCAATGCTAGAAAATGCAAAGTTACATAGCACCGACAAGCGTGGATGAAAAACGCCAGTTCCTTAACCGCACGGAAACCAAAAACCGCCAAAAGCTTCACCGGTAAAAAAAACGGAAATGGAGCAAGTACGTTGGCGTAAGCAAGGGCAAACCAACTGGAAGCCCACTGGGAGCTGGTAACCACTTGTACATGAACCAATCCACAAAACGAAGCCAGCAAGATAGGAAGGTGTAATAAATGGTTTATTAAACCCAAAGGACAAATCCAATGGGTTATAAAAATAGAATAAATCCAAACCGGTTTCGGCTCAGCAGAGTCTTCTTCAGTGGACACAAATAAAATAAGAACAATACATTTCAAAGGCAACTCATTATATATGTATGTGCACACCTAGTACTTGACAGCATAGCCAATCACAATAGTGACACAACCATTTATTACACCTTCCTATCTTGCTGGCTTCGTTTTGTGGATTCAGCCTTCTATTGCCGTGCAAGAGGTTTCTACGAGCATCTGTATATTGTTTTTGACTGATGCCCTTTTCAGATGCTGTTTACCACTGCGGGTCGGTGTTTTTTCCTTATTGCTGACTTTATGTTTGTGATCATACATCACATCGTCTACTTTTATATCTAAGAATTTTTGGCACTCAGTTTGTGTTTGGAACACAAATATATGGATATTGGTTCATGTACAAGTGGTTACCAGCTCCCGGTGGGCTTCCAGTTGGTTTGCCCTTGCTTATGCCAACGTACTTGCTCCATTTCCGGTTTTTTATTTACCGGTGAAGCTTTTGGCGGTTTTTGGTTTCCGTGCGGTTAAGGAACTGGCGTTTTTCATCCACGCTTGTCGGTGCTGGTTGTGTCAGACCTTTATAATTCTTGGATATATATCATTGTTCAAAATATATTTTTTGTGTTATGCACTTGATATATTTCCATGTTATGTGTCATTCAGGTTTATGCCATGTATGCTTTTGATTTACAAGTTTTGGTATCTTTACATCAGACCTGTTTTGGATATTTTGTAGGTCTACAGGGCCATATTTAGGGACTATGTGCAGACTGTATTCTACATCCTTTTTGGGAGTTTTATATCTATATTTTTTGAACATTGGACTAGTTCTGTAGCATTTGAATCATTCTCATATATTGTAGGAGTTATTGCAGAATTGCCTCTACTGTTCACATCCAGAGCTTTATTGTTCACTTACAGGCATATTTTGGCTGTACTTTTCTTCTAAGACCATTTCCTATCATATGTATGGTTATCTGTATATATTTATTTCAGCAGCATCTTTGTGTTGACAGTTACACTATTCATGGGTTTCAGTTTGCAGATTTGGTATCTATAGACAGATTTTCTTAGTGACAACACACTTTTTGGTTGTGGCCATTTCTGTGTCTTGTTACTTATTATATAGTTTTTATACCAGATCAATATCATTGTACATTAGGATGGGTACAAATACGCAGTTTAAATATTGGATTTCTTGAAAAATAGCGGGACTGCTTATTGTATTTGTTATACCTGAGTAATATTTTCATGCTGAAGACATATACACAGTACATAGGTACATAATATACCTGATCTGTTTATTGTATATTGTCTTTTTTCAGCTTTTTTATCTAAATGTTGTCTTTGGTATTGATCATTGGTATTGTATACCATTCTGCATATGGTTTATCGATAACCTATATATCTGTTTAGTGATAGTAATTCTTTTATAACTGCTGCATGTAGATTGCTGTTTTGCGTTTTGCTTGGTATATTAGCACAATATAGATTTTTGTACATTTTGGGATCTGGTCTTATTAGTAAAAATATGGCATTATCACCTCTTATCAAGGGGATTTCATCAGATCTTGATGATTTATCTGTATTTGGTCTAGGGGCTAGTTCTTCTGGACAGACTAATAATATGAAGGTTTTGGATGTGAATGCAGAATGTGATATGTTTTTTAATTTACTCAATAAAAATATGAGGATGGTTCGCACCAATGTTTGGCATTTACGTCTTTTCAGGGCGTATCAACAAAAAAAGATAACCCCACGTGGACTAAGGGTGAGAGTACAACCCCTGGTATCCAACATTGATGAGAAGTTGTTGGACGATTGGGGTCAGGTCCAACAATTAGCTTCATCTAAATTTGTTGATGCCCTGGCTCATTTCTATGAACGTAAGGTTCATATGGGGATTAAGGAATTAGAAACTATCTGTATTGAGGCTAGCAATTTCGAAAAATGTGATTCTTTTCCGTAACAAGTTAAAAAACTAATGATGGATCTATCAAAATTAGAATCTAATTTAAAAGAGAGGAAACTCAAGAAATTCTTTAGGGATGTAGGTGATTATGAAAAAGGGAAACCGTTTGATACTTCAAAAAATGTGTCATTTAGACTACCTACGGATAATTTTAATAATGACAAGATATTTTCCACTCCCAAAAGAAAGAGACCGAAATCTATTTTAAAGAAGAGTGTGAACTCTTCCAGTTGTACTTCTGGGGACGACCCCTCATCCAACACCGAAGGTGATTCTGAAGCTAACCCAATAGATATGTTACCTAATGCCAAAAAGACTAATTGTCCGCACCCTTTGGACATAGATCCAGATGGGGGGGGGGGCGTAAACATAAAAAAAGACAGACCCAAACAGGGTCTCGAAAATCTTTTGAAGATGATGATAGAACACTGAACAGTCCATGTAATGTACATAATATCTCTTTGGTTGAGCTTACTAACACACAGATTAAGTTACTAAATAAAGGACTTAATTATGTTCCGGGATTTTTTGTTTCTGAATATGCCCTTGCCCGGGATGTGGCTAACTTTTGTCGCATGTTAAATCTTAAAGTGTTTTTTGCTAACAATACTGATGATTCTGTTGGTAAATTCAAGTTTAAAAAATCTAGTTTCAATCCACCTATGGTCCATTTGGTGGGTGTTTTTTTGAAAAACGTGTTATATGACTTGCATTGTCATCTCAAGGATTTTTCTACATTGTACAATAATTTGTCTAAGGAAGAGGTATCTAGTCTGGAAAAACTTGTTAACAACAAGAATCTGGTTGTGATTCCAGCTGATAAAGGGGGAGCTGTGGTGGTTTTAGATGAGGCAGCTTATAATTAGAAGGCTATGAGACAACTGGGAGATAAAGAGTATTATATGCACATGCCCTTGGATCCATCTCCACAATATCATCAGAAAAATAGGACATTTTTTGACACAAGCAGTTGAGGAGGGGATTATTACAACATATACTAAGGAACAACTTATGGTTACATCCCCCAAAAAACAATATCTCTATCTCTTGCCTAAAATACACAAACATGCCACTAACCCACCAGGTAGACCCATTGTTTCGGGACATGGGTCCATTACTGAACCTCTTTCAGAGTATTTGACTTATCATCTTAAACCTTTGCTTTCACATATCAGATCTAGAATTCAAGACACTACCCAATTCTTGGACATAATTAATGATACACAACTTGAATCCAGTTGGTTATTATGCACTTTAGATATCACCTCTCTATACACCAATATTCCACATTGGGCAGGTCTGCAGGCTTTGGATTATTGGTTAAACAGATCCGGGCTCTATAAACCAGGATTTAACACCTTTTTGATATGTTTAACAGAATATGTGCTTACCAGTAATGTTTTTTACTTTCAAAATAGGTGTTTTTGGCAAAAGAAAGGGACAGCAATGGCTGCATCATTTGCACCCATCTATGCTGATCTCTTCATGGCATATATTGAGGAGATCATTATATATGATCCTAATCACAATATTTATATGTGTGAAATGGACATTTGGCGCCGTTATTTGGATGATTGTTGGTTGGTGTGGAGGGCTGATGAGGATTATCTCAAGGAGTTTCTTAACTATCTTAATAACAATGTATGGGGCATTGAATTCAAAATGTCTTTCCACAGATCCAAAATGTTCTTTTTGGATGTGGAAATCACCAGAAATCCTGATAATACCCTGTCCACTACCATTTTCAGAAAATTTCCTGAATATAACTCCTTATTACATACTTCCAGCCTCCACCCACAACATATCATCCAAAATATACCCAAATCGCAATTCTTAAGAGCAAAGAGGATCTGTTCTAACCAAGCATCTTATGTAAAAACACGCGATGATTTGGCCTGCAGATTTTTAGAGAGGGGTTATCGTCCAGGGATCATTAACCAGGCTAAACAATGGGCTGCTAATTTTAATAGGCAAGACCTATTATGCTATAAACATCACAACAATAATGGGGACATACAGCCTTTACGCCTTGTTACCACCTATGGACGTAATACTCAAGGTTTCATTAACATTATTCAGAGACATTGGAATGTCTTGTTGGCCGAAGAGAGATTGCATCCCTTTCTCAGGGATAGATGTTTTTTCTCCTTTAGAAGGGGATGCACTATAGGTTCTAGACTTAGCCATTACAAAAAGTCTGTTTTAAGTCCTATAGTTTACAATCAAATTTCCTTGACAGGGGGTCCCATTGTATGATGTTTTTCTTGTGGTCACTGTGCATATTGTATGCGGGTTTCTAATACCCGTGAATTTACTAGTAAAAATACCTCTGAGGTTTTTGAAATAAAGATGTGGGCCAACTGTAGTACCAAGTCGGTCATCTATTTGGTGACCTGTACGTGCTCAGCATTTTATGTGGGACAAACCTCTCAAGCTTTTCGCTTGAGAATTTGTGAGCATCTTAGTGGCATTAAGAATAAACGTCCCAACAATGCTTTATTTAAACATACTTTAAAGCATACAACTGCTTTTTTCAAATTTGTCATCATTGACCACATTAATGGGATTTGCAAAGATAAAGACAGTTGGCATGAGTTACTTAACTTCAAAGAAAGAAAATGGATAGTAAAACTGGGAGCTCTGTTTCCACCTGGTCTTAATGACCAATTCTAATTTAATGATTAATTGTTTATTGTGTCACTATTGTGATTGGCTATGCTGTCAAGTACTAGGTGTGCACATACATATATAATGAGTTGCCTTTGAAATGTATTGTTCTTATTGTATTTGTGTCCACTGAAGAAGGCTCTGCTGAGCCGAAACTGGTTTGGATGTATTCTATTTTTATAACCCATTGGATTTGTCCTTTGGGTTTAATAAACCATTTATTACACCTTCCTATCTTGCTGGCTTCGTTTTGTGGATTCAGCCTTCTATTGCCATGCAAGAGGTTTCTACGAGCATCTGTATATTGTTTTAGTTAAAATCACCCATGAGTATGGTATTGGACTGGATGGTTTGTGATTCTAGTAACTTCAAGTATGATGTTTGGGTTTCCTGGTTCATACCGGGAAACCTGGAGCTGGAAAAATATGGTATTGGATTTTTTTCCTTGGTTAGTTGGACATGGAGTAGCTCAAGCATTTCATATTGTCTGACCAGCCTTGAGGTGTTCTTATCCTTTATGTAGATAGAGGTACCTCCACCTTTAGCTCATTCATGTTCAGTGGGTGGTCGGAATGTATGAAAGGCATTATAGCCATTCACTGCCGGAGTGCTTTCCATAGCTTTGAACCATGTTTCAGTAACTGCACAGATGTCAGCATTCTCAAGGCTGAGGAGAGCTTCCAGGGAGTGCAGATTCTTGTTGAGGATCCTTGCATTGAGCATTAACACCTTTAGCTTGTCCTGAGCAGCTTTTGTTATGTTGTAAGGTTTGTCTGCTTGGCAATGCCTAAAAAAAGCACTGTGGGGATGGATAATGTTTTGACCAATATCTAAAAGCCTAGCATTGACAGGTGAAAACCATCCCTGGCAAAGCAGTACGGCCTGTCAACCATGTCCTCGCAGCCTGAAAAGCATTGGAGCCCTTTGTAATGACACCAGTAGCTAAGCCAATTGTCAAAGTCAATTATTTCCTGCGGTATTGTGGCATCACCTTTGGAGATTTTAGAATGTTGCCCAATGCTAGGATCATACCTACCTGTGGCACATATTTTGAGAGCACATTCATGTCTTTCTTTATATAGTCCAAGAAGGTATTTCTCAGGTCCCCACACCCACATGGACAATGACTGAGTCATACTGGTACTTAGGGGTAAGTGATCTGAGTGCTTGTGTGATCTGGTGAATTCTGGCCTCTGACAGGCAACTAATTGTAACCTTCTCCTTTATTCAAGTCTGATCTCTGGTATACTCTGTGTATTCAACTGAACATATTTTAAAGTACATTTAATTCAGAGTATGTTTTACAGATAACAGTACATGTGTAATAAAATTGCAGTTGTGTAAATAAACTTACCATAACATTAGATGTTCAAATGATTATTGCTACAGTAAACTTAACTATATGGGTTATATATATCAGCTGGCCAGCTTCCAAAGCTACAGGGCACCTTCTACATGCCCAAGCCATCAGTCAGCTTAAGCCAAGCTGGCTAAAACAACAAATCTGAGCGCAAAGCCCTTCAGAAATTTCAAGCAAACAGAGAGAGAGGGAGGCTTAGTCTTGAAAGGACAACACTAGGAACAACAAAAAATAAGTATTCACATCCTGGCATAAAGAACAGACCAAAAAACAAAGTGGTGAGGAGGAAGGGAGTGGCTACTGCAACAGTTATCATTCAAACATCTACTCTTATTACATGTTTACCTAAACAACTATACTATGTTCATTATATTGATCACTGCTGCAGAAGCATTAGCTGTGTGAATAGACTACCATAGCTTACTACATTTGGAAGATTGGAGGAGAAGAGTCCAAGAGCCCTTGGAAAATGGTCATAGCAAAGCCTGATCTAGACCTTAGAGAAGGAATCAAGTTTATAGTGCTTTGAAAAAGTATGTATAGAGGGGCAAGTTGACGCTTTTGAATACTTTTAGTATCCAATCCTTTCGAAAACACCAGAAATGGAGCCAATGGCCTGGTAGAGTGGACCTTGACTTTGCCTGAAATAAACTTATTTTGGTGAGTATTAGAAAAGGAAATAGCCTTAGACAACCACTTGGATATAGTCTGCTTTGATATTGGTTGTCCTTCCTCCATAACTTTACTAGAAATTAATAACTGATCCAAAGATCTGAAAGATTTGCTTCTGTCAAGATAGCACCTGAGTTATCTGTGGACATCCAAAGTATGGAGTATCATTCCACAATCATTTTTAAGTTCAGGAAAGAAAACAAGGAGACGGAGGGTTTGGCTTAAAGTAAACTCAGATACCAATGTGCTAATAAAAGAAGGATTAGTTCTCAAAGAAACCCTGTCCCTGTGGAAAATGAGATAGGGTTAACTCATCATAAGAGCTTGCAAGAGCTTGAGAGAGAGATGACATCAGTTAATCCAGGTGGGTTGGTGGCATCCACCCTTAATTGGAGTTGTTCCTTGAATTTAGAGTGAGTATGGGGCAATTGAGGGGGAATGCCACCAATCCAACTGGATTAAATTATGTCATCTCTCTCTTGAGATATTTAAAACTGAAAGCAGAATATTATTTCTGAATTTTGTTTACAAAGAGGATGGCTTACCAAGCATTCCTTATGACAATGAATTATTATTCAGGTGTATTCTATTTATTCCAACAGTAGTAGTAGTTGTGGTGGTTCTTTGCCAAAAGTGTGTTACTGGTTTAGTATTATGGTGGTGTATTAACAACAGAGATTATATATGATGTTATACATAAGTATTTCTATATTTTTGATATATATATATATATATATATATATATATATATATATATATATATATATATATATACATACACACACACACACACACACACACACACACATACACATACATACATATTATTTATTTATTTATGTATTATTTCTTATACAATTTCCTAAGGTATAAAAGTTTTATTACAAGGTTTTCTTGTGTCAGTATTGTATTTTATTGTAAAGGAAAATTTGTTGGAAACTGTATTCTTAAAAGTTAATTGAATGTTTTAATTTGATAGGTCATGGACATTTGATGGTGCCTGGCTATAAAAGGAAGTGATGTCTTAATGTGTAGTTATCTGATGAAGTCAAGTGTAATTGCTGACGAAAGCGCTCATTAAAACTTTGTTTCTCCGGTTCTGTGACATTTCCTCATTTTATTTTATTTTTAAAACAAGGGAGAACCACTAACCCTTGGTTCAGAATGCAGTCATGACAATGAGACTGTGGGATTCCTTCTGAATCTTCAAAAATACCCTGGATATCAGTAGAAAGTGTGAAAAAGCATCCATTCCTGTCCAAGGAAAGAAAAGGCATCTGTATTTCAGGCCTTCTTGCATAGAGTCTTAAAGCAGAATCCTGCCAATTGATTGTTAGGAGTGGAATACGTCTACTTGAGGAACTCCTCAAAGATGGACCAAATCTCGGAAGACCCCTAATCTAGCATTCATTCATGATGACATGCATTTGTCCTGCTCAGCTTATCTGCCACAAAAATTTGCTCTGATGAAATGTAAAATGTCTGTAGAGTGCTGTGAAGTTGTATCCCAAATTAACATGGCTAGCTGCAAAAAGGGTATGACCTGGTTCCCCCTTACTTGTTGATGTACCACATGACTGTGACATTGTTTGTAACAACTTGTAGAGGTTCTGGGACCAATGATGGTTTGGAGAATTAAGTACCTTGATCAGGCAAGCATCTCTTTTATATTAATGTGCTTGCATCTGTCCTTGGTGTCCCACACACCTTGCACTCATCCCTCCTGAAACTGCTCCCCAAATAAAGTCCTATGTATCTGTGGTGACTGTCTGTTTTGGAATGGGGAGGGGACCCAGACTTAAGAATATTTGCTGTCTGCACTAAGTGATTTCTCTTGAGACAAACCCCAGCACAGAAGTTTGAAAAGACAAAGGATGTTGGTTGTGCGATGAAAGAGACTTCAGAAACAATTGCATTCTTTTTATGTGGAGCATTGCAAGGAATGCTATGAAAATCATTGATGCGATGAAACCAAAATCTTGAGGTATCCCCCTCACAGTGACAGAAGTCTGAGTGGATAACCATGGAAATAGATCTAAATATAGATCCATTTTTCTGATGTGGAAGAAAAAAATCTTTAAACTGAGGTGTACAGCTGACACCCCAGGAACACAATCCTGTGTGAAGTAGTCAGACAAGGCTTTTGAATGTTCTCTTGGAATACCAGCTTGTGTAAAAAGTCTCTCTAACCTTAGTGAGAGATTCCTGACATTTTGAAAATTAATCTGCAAAAGATAACCAAATCTTCAAAATATGGAAAATATGGATACTCTGTAGCCTGCAATGAGCTACAACTTGAGGTAGGCACTTTGTGAACACTCTTGGTGGTAAGACAGAGGAATGATAATGTGTCCCAATCAAAAATCCTTAAGAAACGCCTGAAGTCTGGAAAAATAGGGATGGTGTAATCAGCATTGTTTAAATGTAGTATCACCAGGAAGCCTGAATGAGGAAGTAGAGGTAATAGGTTGTGAAGTGACATCATTTTGAACTTGTACATTATCATAAACAGGTTTTTGAAAGAAAGAATGATCCAGGATCAGTCTAAGCATTTTATTTCTTTGGCACTAAAGTAAAGGAGAGACTAGATCAGTCACTCCCTGGGACAGCATGTGATGAAAAACAAGTGGAAATAAAATAGTCTGGTCTTATGGATGAGGAATTGCTTCATGGAAATGGGGAATTTCCCAACGCTGCCTTCTGTAACCATGATGAGTGAGCTTCAGAACCCATTTATCTGAAAATATCTGTTGCCAAAAAGAAAAGAGGAAATTCAGACTTTCCAGAATTGAAAAAGGACTGAGGGCGTGGTGGGGAACAAAGAATGTCCTTAAATAGTCATTCTGACCTGTTGGACTGTCCTTGGTTTCGGGAAATTCCAGAATTCTGTTTAGAACCCCCTTGCCAGTTTGTCTTAAATATCCGTATACCAGCATTTTGTTGAGACTGTTTATTTTGTTTTTTGCCAAACCTGGAGAAAGAGTTATAGAATGCCTTAGAAAATTTGGAAATGGAGGGATGGAAAATCTTAGAGACTCCCTGAATCAACTTACACATTTCATCATGCTTTTTGATCTCCTCTGTAGAAGATGGGCCAAAAACTACATCTCTGTCAAAAGAAGAATTTAAAATCTCAATTTAACATCATCTTGGAGGCTGTGAGAATGCAGCCAGGTAAACCTCCTCAAAACAGAGCCAGTGGCCATAGCCTTGGAAAAAGTATCAACTGACTCATACACACACTGTAAACCAGGGGTGTCAAACTCAATCACATAAGGGGCCAAAATAAAAAAAAAAACATAGGCCAAGTTGCGGGCCAAATTTTTTATTAATTTTTTATTAAAATATAGTAGATTCTACTTGGACTAGTAGAAGTAAAGATCCTTCCTCACCCTGAGACACCATATCTCATGCCATCCTGGTGCATTAATCAGTGCACAGAGCATTGAATTCCATCAGCGCCATCACTGTGTGCCTTAGCAAGATGCATTAATCATATTCTGAAAATAACAACAAGGACAAAACAAACTGTAAGCAAAAAAGTTAAAAAACAGTTTTTTTAATACATTGAAATTTAGGTTTTAAAATTGTTCACCTATTTGTTTTCTGGCCAGATGTCTGAGACTATTTTCCCCTAGTCAGTGAGTCAATTTCTGGTTTTATGTCTTGTGCTGTGACAATCTGCAAAACAGCGTGGAGGTTTTCATCAGTGATGCATGATCTGTGCATGTTCTTGCTTAGATTCATTATTGAACACATCTGTTCGCACAGATAGTTGCTCCCAAACATGGACATAACACGGGCAGCATGGTCGCAGCTGTGGCATCAAGTCAGGGAGCAGTAGACGGTAAAAGTTCTCTATCGCGACACTCTGGAACTTTGCTCTCAGGCCACTATCGGTTTGAAGCTCTATCAACTCCATCTGAAGGTGATGGAGTGCACTGTTGATGTTGACTGTGAATGGACTGGCAAAGATGTCAAAGCCACAGTTCTGTGCTCTGAAGTCAGAGAGGCACTGATCAAACTGATCAATTAACCAGCTCACTTTAGTAGCCAACTGAGCACAAGGAAAACCACTGGATAAGGAGGCTGAGATACTCTGACAAACAGGAAAGTGGGCAAGTTTGTCCTGTTCTAGTTGGGACTTCCATAAAAGAGGTTTACGCTGGAATGCTGTGATCATATCAGACATCTTTGTGATGACTTGTTTGTATCCCTGCAGCCTCTGCTTCAGTTGGGCGAGATGCTCTGTTAAATCACACATCATAGCAAAATCACAAAGCCAAGTTGGATCAGACAGATCAGGCAGGGGCTTTCCTTTTCTTTGCATGAAGAGAGTGATTTGTTCCCTGAGCTCAAAAAATCATTTGAGGACTTTGCTCCTGCTCAGCCACCTTACTTCTGTGTGGTATGGCTCGTCTTCATGCTCTGCACTTAGCTCCTGTAATAACAGCTGGAACTGGTGATGATTCAGACCATGTGCCCATAAAGTACAACACAGTATCAGCAATCTATCTGCATGGTGTGGTGCTACAACCCACAGTCTTCTGCATCAAAAGCGACTGTACCCCCTGTTGTGCTACTAACATTGCTTTCATATTTCATAGCACAGTGATGACCATTTGCTAAACAAGACAGTTGCACATTGAAATCAGCAATGAGGAGCAGGAAACCTCTCATTCCTTGAAGCTTGCAATTCCTTGAAAATGCACTGAAGTTGACAATTTCTTAAAAATGCAATGATGCAAATAAGTCCTTGAAATTTCCTTGAAAAACTCACAGTTCTTTGAAAATGCACTGTGGTAGTTGCTGTAAACATACCTCTTAACTGTCCAGTTTTCAGCAGAATGTCCACATTTTTGCCTCATATGTTTGGTCTGCTCCTCTTAAAATCTGTGTTTTTTTCTGACAAACTACACAGGATTGAAGTCACTACATAATGACATACATTGCAGTTTTAGATTTCATATAATTCAGACAATGCAAGCTAACACAAAACCTTTTCTAACAACATTCTAAATTTGTAAGAGCAATATTTAAAATCTGTTCCTATTTTTGGGTGTTTGTCCCCCATTATTTAAGACTTTGTTCAGATTTCTTTTATTAGGAAGCTGAGAGGTGTGGTTGGTGTAGAGAATTCAGGCTCTTGTCTCCTGTAGCCAAGGTATAGGGTTTGAACCTGATTGAATTTAACTATCCTGGAATTCATAAAAAGGGTATTTTACTTACACACACACACACACACACACACACACACACACACACACACACACACACACACACACACACACACACACACTTGTACCTAGAACATTATGCTTGATCTGCAATGTACAGTAACAGACAAAATGCTCTGTTCAGTCATAAACACTCTGCCCAAATATACCAGAACCTTAATGTTGCCCCACTCCCTGGGATAGTTAGGTTTAAATTCCATGAGAAGGATTGCAAATAGTAGATGTGCATATGTTGCATGCATTGAAGCATGCATGCAGGGATGTAAGGGCTTTCTTAAAAACAACCTTAAAGATGTGTATTTTTTTTTCATTTTCTAATTAAAAAGTAAATGTTGTGGCAGCCCTCCTAGCCAGTGGGGAGCAGGCAACTGCCTTGGTTGTCTTGTACTAAATCCAGCTCTGCATTAAACATCTTTTAAACAGACAGGAAAAAAAGAGCAGTCATGTTAAAAAGTGGAACACAGTCTCTTGACAGTCAATTAAAACACAAACTCCTATCTTTAAAATACCTTTCCTGAACAGGAAAGTGTTATTAAACAAACTTTATTTTTACGGAAGTTTTCTTCCCCAAGGAGAACTTATCTACCCAGCAAAGGAGCAGCACAATCTGAAAACTAATCCTCAAAAGCTGGATTTGTACTCTTCTGCAAAAAGGAAGCTGTGAAGGGATTGGCACCCAAACAGTTCTTTTTATTGAGCTCAGCTTGAACATTGGTTCATAGGTTCATAGGTAGGTACTAAGCTATCAGCCCTGGGGCTTATATAATCCTAGCCAAAAAGGTTCCCTAGCTTTTGCCTCCCAGGAAAATTATTTTCCTGTGCCCCTGATGAGCAGTGCTGCAGAAGTGATTTCCGAGATGAATTTTCTATTTCCCATCCAGTCATCAAGGTTTTTTTTTAAAGAGGGCCAATGAGGAGCTTTGGTTGACATGAATGGGTAGTTTGTTCCAGAGTATGGGAAGTCTCTGGGACAGGAATCTATCCCTCCAGCATGTTCTGTTTATTGTGGTGGCAAGGTTTAGGTCCCTGGAGCATGTGGTATGGAGAGATTGGGATTTCTTTAAGAGTAGCATGTCCAACAACTCTGGGTTTGACATAGCTTTGTATGTTAGGCAGGATCGCCTCTGAATAGACAATATGCAACAGAGTAGGGCTGGTGTTTTTTGAGACGGTCTACGTAGGGCATCTGTTTGAGGCCAGTAATCCTCTTAGTGAGGTATTTCTGTGGTCTTTCCAATTGCTGTAGGTGTCTTGTGAGATACATGCCAAAAGGGGCATTATACTCTATAATGGGTCTGATGAGAGATGAGTAGAGAGGAACAATGACCTCTTTTTTCTAGAGGAGAACCCTAGTCCTGTCTGTTTAAACGACACATACTAAACCTAGAGTACTTGATAATAGTTTTCACTCTTACTCACAAACACTGGCTAATGCACAATGTATGTACTGTACGTGTGTACTATGTATGTATTCCACCTATGTTCCAAATTTCAGATGTACACCACAAATATATTAATTACCTCTATTTTTAAATTAATATTTTCTTGTTTGTTCTTTCCACTGTAACTGTTGATGTGCTGCATACCACTGTAAAAACATGTCTATTGTAATTTGTGTGTATACTGATCATGTCTAAATATCTAAATGTATTGGTAATTTTTCTATGTGGAGCTTTTCTCCTCAGGCCTCTGCTGAAAAAGGTCCTTTTTGGCTCAGTCAGACACCCCCAGTTGACAAATGTAAAATAAAAATAAGGTAAAATAAATGAGGTGTGCCATGTAGAAGGATTTCCTGACTACTGTGGTGATGTGGTTATCAAAGGAGAGACTACTGTCCACCTGTGTCCCGAGGTCTCTTATCACACTTTTGATGTTTAGTGAGCTACCACCTATGTGGTAGTTCATGGGTACTGAGTTTTTCCCAAAGGGGATAACAACGCACTTCTTGGCATTGAGCTTGAGGCCATGACTTTGACACCAAGTATCTGTCTCTGTGAGGCCCTTTTGTAGAATGTCTGCATCATTAGGTGATTCTATTATTGGTCCCAGTTTGCAGTCATCCGCAAACTTTGCTAGCCAAAGACCTTCTGTGGTGGCATGCACTTCAGAGAAGTAGATGCCGAACAGGAGAAGGCCCAGGACTGAACTCTGTGGTACTTTACTCGTCACTGGTCTGAAGTCAGACTTGGAGTCGGCTACTTTTACTGTGTGGTTTCTGTCAGTGAGCCAGTTGGCCATCCATCTTGTGACATAGGGATTTATGCCCAGTTTAGTGAGTTTATCTATAATTCCACAGTGGGGGGTGGTATTGAAAGCCTTGGCAAGGACAAGATAGGCTGTGTGCACTACCGTGCCCTCATCTATGGCTCTGGTGGCTGCTTCAAAGAAGTCACTCAGTTTTAGTAGACATGATCAACCTTTTACAAACCCAAACTGAGTTGGGTCCAGGGTTTGGAGGTTACCTGTCTTTGTTTATAAGTTCCAAGATGATATGTTCCATAGCCTTGCAGACCAGGCTCCTCAGGCTAATGGGGCAGTAGTTTCCATGGTCTGTGGTGGCACCCACTTTGTGGAGTGGGATAACCATCGCTGTGCACCATTCAGTAGGTACATAGTATGTGGTGAGGCTATGATTGAACATGGTACTTAGGTGGGGTGCCAGTTTGTTCTGTATTTTGTGCAGTACTCAGCCTGGGATGTTGTCTGGTCCAATGGATGCTGTGTTCTTGGCTTTGGAGAGTGAGGTCTTTACTTGTTCATCCATGATTACAGGGGCTTTGCATTCTTCCGGTATTAAGATGGGCCCTTTGGAGGTTGAGAAGGGGGTAAAGTTAGCACTGAACCTATCTGCCAGGATGTTGGCACTATTGGTTGGTTTTGTATATTTAGTGCCATTGTGCTATAGCTCAGAACAGATCTGAGTGTTGACATTGAGATTCTTGACATAGCTGTAGAATGCTGTCTGGCTGTCTTTGGAACCAGTAGCGATTTTATTTTCATAACTGGCTTTGGAGTATTTTATGAAGGATCTCAGCTTCTTGCTGAGGCTGACCAGAGAGTTCCTCCAATCTTGGGATTTTACTCTTTTTGTCAACAGCTTCTTCTTTCTGTTGTAGAGTTTATTTATGGTAAGGGAACACCAGATTGGCTTCCTTTTTTTGGAGGATAGTGTCTTGGTTCTGTTGGGGATGGCACTATCCATGCACTCATGTATGTACTTATACAGTGCATTTGTGTAAGATTCAGCAGTCGTACCTCTATTTTCTGTCTGCTTGGGTGCCGTGAAGTTTGCCACTTCTGTCTTAAGAAGCATGAAGTTGGCTTTGGAGTAGTTTTTGATGGTGGCCTCCTTAATGGGTGGTGGAGGTGGGATATGGATGGCCTCTGGCATGGAATACCCATATTGGTAATGACCAGGTCCAGGATATTGATGCCCCTGGTGGTGGTGTGACCAAGCTGATCCAAGGCATTGGAATTTATGAATTTCAGAAACCATTGAGCAAATGAGTTGGTAAATGGGTAGTTTTCCCAGTTGATGGCAAGGTACTTGAAAATACCCATAATTAAGTTATTGGGTTGTACCTTAATATTTTCCAGTATCAAGAGTGGGGAATCCTGGGGTATGGTGGGGGATCTGTAACAAGCTGGATTGCAGCCATGCCCAGTGCTAGTTGCACTTGGATAATTTCAGATGCATTATGTTGAGCAACTAGCCTGGAGGTGTGAATATCCTTAATGAATATGGATACGCCTCTGCCTTTAGTGTTTCGGTCCAGGTTAGGTGGCTGAAAGGTGTGGTATGAATTACAGCCTGGTAATGCAGAGGTGCTATCTGTAGCCTTGAACCAGGTCTCTGTCACTGCACAGATGTCAATGTTATCCATTTTAAGGAGTGCCACGAGTGAGTGCATTTTGAGGTTTAGACTTCTAGCACTGAGTTGCATTACCCTCGGAGTTTGCTTGCTTGTACCTGTTACGGTGATGAATTTGGCATTTGAACCTTGCCTAAAAAGGCACTATTGTGGTGGCAACAGCCTTAGCCAGTATCCAGAATCCCAGGGGTGACAGGTGCAGGCCATCTCTGGCAAAGCATTGTGGTCTGTCGACCATGTCGTCCCAGGCAGACAGATACTGGATCCCCTTAGAATGACACCAGAAGCTTAGCCAATTGTTGAAGTCAATCATTTTGTCCTTGTACAATGGTATCATTCTGGGCAATGGCAGGATGCTACTCATGGTTAGGGTCAAACCTGCCTGGGCTACAAGATCCGAGATCTTCTCCATGTTTGGTTTAGGCAAGTAGAAGGAGCCCTGAAGCTTTGGAAGCCATCTGAAAGTTATATCCTTGGCAGGATATAACCCATACAGCTAAGGCTACTGCAGCAGTGATCAGTAGGACAAACATCAGTGCTTCCTGTACTAATGTTTTTCCACTCTGAACAGAAAAATGTTCATTCTAAGAAATTGTAAGAGGTGACAGTCAACAAAAAGTATACACATTTCAATATGCACATTTTCTTTTTTAATTTTATGGAAACAGCATGACATTATGAGAAACTAAGCCACACCATCAGTAGAAGTTTCTGTGAATGTCATGTTGGCACCGCTGTGCACATGAAGTCTATTGCATGCCTGTCATGTTGTTAAATACCTCCCTGATTACCAAGGTGTGTCCAAAAAGAAACAATTTCTAACATTTGCTGATGTTGTTTCTTCAAAGTTTAGGAACAGTGCGAAGACAATATAGAGTCTCTCTTCAAACCACATATAGTGAAAGAATAACTAAAATGATTGGCTAACTCAGGAAATGGGAAAACAACATGTCATAAAAACCAATGAACTTCTGCAAATGACAGTCTAAAGTTATTAATCAGAATGGGCAACCACAAAAACCTGTTTCATCTGTTGCTGCTGATGTAGTTGCTGCCACTGTTGATACTTTTCTCTCCTGACAAATACTGAGTAGATGTAATAATGCACCACAGAAAGATAAACTGCTTAAGGTTATATTCTCAAGCTTTAGACTTCTTTAGCATGACAATTCTCTTCTGATAAAAAGTAATATATTAAATGGGGGCATTACATGTCTCACTTCAAGTCAGATGCCATTACTGTGTTGGCCTCAGAAAAAATAGTTGTGACCATTACTAATTTAAATTGATATCGAGCACCTCATATGATTTCCAGTCAATGATTTTTTTGAAAAATCTTAAATGATGTGAGAGGAATATTCAATAACTGAAGGATATGTCTTTCTCAAAAGCTGTGGAGTGGTTGACTATCAGAATATGCAGTATTTTAAAGGCAAATATTCTCCTAATTTTTAATAGGCCATTTAAATCAAATAACAGATTACATCTATTGAGAATGATGATGATGGTGATCAGACAGCTAAAGGACTACAGTTCTTCTATAAACCTTATCATTTACAGCACACTGAAAAAAGGCTACTAACTTAACAGCAGCTTTTTGAGGAAAAACTGCAAGGCAAGCATCTGTTATGTTGATAAAGCATTTACCACTCATGCACACACCCCACACATATGGATACAAATACATATACATGTGTGCTCATACACACACACACACACACACACACACACACACACACACACACACACACACACACACACACACACACGTGTACACACCCAAGCACCAGGCATGCTCACACATGCACACAGACATGCACAGACATATGCACAAGCACACACACATGTACATAAACTTGCGACACGTATGCACAGGTACACAGACATATAAACAGAGAAATATGCACATGCACATATGCATACTCCCATACATCAGACATGCTCACACATGTGCACACACATGTACATGCAAGTGTGAGCATGCACACACACACACACGCACACACACACACACACACACACACACACACACACACACACACACACACACACACACACACACACACATGTGCACACAGACATATACACATATGCACTCAAAGTCACCCAGACACACAGAAACACCTTTTGTAAAATGCATGGCCTCTTCAATAAAACTGTAGTCTTTTATTTCTATAAAAATCAAAAGTTCTAATAAACTGCATGTTTAGTGCTTTTTCATGCCATACCATTTATTTTAAATCCACAAGAAATAAATTTAAGCAACAGCCACAACATCATTAACTAATCATGATTTTGGACATCCTAAAACATGAATATATATATATATATATATATATATATATATATATATGTATCACACAATCTCCACCTTTACCTTATTTTCCCCTTTTACCATTGTTTTCCCCTCATCTAATTCCTTTATCTTTTGTGCAACATAACCATCTGCTCATACTATTCCTTTAGCACTAACTGTCCTCCAGTAAATTTCACTTCATCTCTTATCTCTGCTACTCCTCATGAACCCTAGTCTTCTTTTAGCTTAATTATGATAGGATTTTTAAGCTGATGTCCTTGTTCCTTAACTGGTCTTTAACCCACATCATCACAATTATTGTTTTTTGTTCCTTTGATGATACTATTGTATGTCTCAAATATTGTACAATGCTTTGTTTTTTTCAATTTTTTACTGTATACTATGTGTATAATGACAAAGCATTAATTTCTTCATTTCCTCCAAATGTTTAATTATCACTGTATTTCTAACGTTATGTAATCTGGAGGTTTATATATATATATATATATATATATATATATATATATATATATATATATATATATATATATATATATGGGTCTACTGTATAAGTTGATAAATACACTTCTTTGAACTCACACAGTAGACCCTGGGTTACGCGAAAGTGCACTTAACTGAAAGTGCACTTTCACAAAACCCGCTTCAGCGAACGGGCTACTACTGACTTTAGTGCAGTAGTTACAGACCTTAGGGTTAGGGCACGAGTCATGGTAAGGGGATAGCTAGTAGGGCTATCCCCTTACCATGACCCATGCCCTAACCCTAAGGTCCGTAACTATCTCACCACAGTGGAGGACATAGCATGTTTTCCTGCTGTCCTCCACTGTGGTGCGATCCGTACATAGAAGCTGAGTTTACGAAATTGCACTTTTGAATAAGTGCACTTTCGCGTAACTGAGCGGTCTACTGCTCTTTTTCGAATATGTGGTATTCGATGAAAAGCAGTAGACCCACACACGCACACACACACACACACACACACACACACACATATATATATATATATATATATATATATATATATATGTACACACACACACACACACACACACACACACACACACATACACACACACACACACACACACACACACACACACACACACACACACACACACATAATATTTTAATGAAACAAAAGGTCAGCATATCAACATATACAAATTTGGAAATATTAATCAATTTTTCCAAACTACTGTAGTTTTCTTTCCATTTTATTGGGGATAGAGGCTAAACGAACCTTGCTATACATTGCAGTGATGGTAGTAGATGAGGGTTTAACTGTTTTGTGCACTTTATCTACCTGCAGACTACATCATTCAGTCTATTTTTTTCCAAAGAAAATTCTCTTTGAGATTTCTTTCTATTTGCCAGTGACTAATGTCAGGTCAACTTTCTTACTTGCCAAACAGCAACAAGGGTAGGAGAAAAGTCATTAGTGTCTTATCTGCAAACTAGAAATCCACAATGTTATCCAGAACAAGTTATCGATAGTTTCAAGGAGCTGCTTTCCTTCCTTGGAAAGCCATCATGGTTTGTCAGTATTCCGTCATGGAAACCATTTCAACATATGACAAGTTATACAAGAGTACTTAGAAAACAGAAAGACAGTAGATAAGATGGAGAATTTTGCCAAACTAATGCATTCCTCTTACAGTGTGATTAATATTTCATTCATTTTCATTTATTTGAGATATGGAGTAAAAGTTACAATCCATCTTTTTGAACTTACATGTCACATCCCTTTATACAGTGTGGAGTTCTAATGCTGTTGGACACATTATACTAATGCAGATAATTGTGATGATTAAACTTGTCATACAAACATTTTAATCACCCCTTTAGACACTGTGTAGTACTAATAGCAACCAACGTTTAAATCTATATGTAAACTATTTTATGGTAATTTAAAGACTCACCTCTTTTATATAGTTACCATGAATTTATTTGACTGCTGCAACCATTACAAAGCAATTTGTACACCATTACTACAAAAGATAACAATGACAACATACAGTTTGCAGCTGCACCTTACTGTGTTAGTGGGAAAGGGACAATAATTGGACTAGCACTACCATTTAAAAAGATTAGATCTGTGCAACCTAGACAGAATCTGCACTGAGTGGAGACAGTGACATATGCAGCTATTCACAGATTCTCTGAAGTATTTCCTGGTATTTTAGGGACATATTAGGAGAATGTCTTTGCTATATTAAGCAGTGGTTTTGACTATATTTTTATTAGTTTCTTAGTAAATGTAACCACCACACACAGCAGCAGCATCACAATAAGACTTAATCCATCCATACCTCTCAACTATACAGATTTCCACAGACTGTCCAGATTTTTGGCTCATATTTTTGGTCTGTTCCTCATAAAATGCATGGTTTTCTGCCAAGTCACTGGGATGATCTGAGGAGTGACGTCACTAAATAATGACATGCATTTGAGTTTCAGACATCAAATCTTTCAGAAAATGTATGTTAACACAAATCCTGTTACTCTAGCAACTTTATAAGTTTACAAGAGCAATATTTAAAATATGTCCTTATTTTTGGGACTTTGTCCAGATTTTATGCACTAAGTGGTTGAGAGGTATGCTTGGTACTTGAAACAATAAATGACCTCTTCTTCATTCTTTATCCTTTCCATTTTACTTTTCATGAAAGGCTACTCCATTAGCTCTCCCTACATTTCTAACACCTACATTTTTGACCAGCTACATCTCGCTCTGTTGCTGTCTACTTTAAATTTCAAATACCCTTTTCAATCGCTATGCCCTACTTTCTTATATTTTCATCTAATTGATATTCTACACCTTACCCACCATATTGTATTATTCCTTTTCCATGTATATTCCAGTTACCTCATTGCACAAAAATGTAAAGTCTCAACAGTCTCTTTGTTTTCCTATCTCACATTGTCTTTCAACTTATCACTAGTTTGTATTTTAGACTTCAACTTCTCACTGGTTTATATTTTAGCCAAATATGTGCCTACATTTTAGCTACATGTATATATAATTCTTACTCCTACCCTTGTGTCCAACCCTTGTTATGCTCCACAATCCTCTCCTTCCTTATCCCACCAAATGTTTTAGACCATCTATCTATAATTCTCATTCATATGTCACATACTCTCATCTACCTCTCTGCAATTTTCTACATGCATATGCTTTACAAACCTGCTGCTTCTGAACCTTCTTCCAACCAGCAATAATCATCCTTAATCCAGCTGTATTTGAAACAACCTGAAATGACTGCCTCTTTCTTTTCTTTCAAACATTTAACATAAGTCCTGTTTCTCATTTTTCAGTTGGCACCATCTCTCTCCAGTTTCACTACCCAGGCTATAATTCCTAAATCTCCCTCCATTAACTGCCTTGTGCAGTCTTCATACTGACATACTATAATTATTCCTATATCTGGAGTTAAACTCTTTAACCTAATCATCAGGGAGCTTAATTTCTACCATTCACATCTCATCATGACCTTAAAATTCCAAATATTATTCTCTCTCATTGTCCACCCTCCAGTTTCTTCTCCTTCACATGTAATATCTCATCCCTCCATTTCCACATATATTATCCATCCTTTATTACAGCGTTGTTATTTTGCTATCTTGACTTATTTATGTTTGTAATTGTAATATATGCTTGTCTTGGAATAATTATTGTGCTTCTCATTTCATCATTGATACAGTATGAGATGACAGCTTTGTGAGTCTAGAAGGAAAATTCCTCACTGATACTAGAAACAACTCTTCTCACCCCTGAAATTGAACATCAGGTGCACTTTATCACTACAATTCCAAATAACCTTTCTATTAAATCTTCCTACTGTCCCCACAACATCTTACTCTTCTGCTATCATTAAAGCCATTTATTGCATTAAGTACACCAGCATACTTTGTGGATGTACAATGTAGCAAATTGCAGGGTACACATTTACTCTTCTAGGAGTACTGATACTGCAGGATGTATTTGTGGCATTTCTATTTGTTTTATGGCATTCTGTTGTATTGTATTTTATTTTATTTTATTTTATTTAGTTGTCCCTTTCTTGCCTCACTCTGACTATCCACTGCTCAACAGACTTCTGCCATCAGTACCACGGTTGGATCAGCCTCAACCACTGGCAAGTTGGGTAGGAGAGGAAGAAAACTGGTGTGGAGATATCTGCCAGCATCACACGTGCTGTTCTACATGATAGGGCATTTTCTCAAGCCTTAACCCCCAACTTGGTGATGATACAATGTAAAGCTATCTGGGGATTAAAGCATGGATTGTGAACAGGGGATCACCATGTGCCTTAAGGTGACCCCATCCACCTTGGCCATCCCATATGTACATTCCAGAAATTATTCCAAACTCTGACTTTGTCTGTGGTTTGTTGGGTGATCTGCCTATAGCACCACACTCTCTTCTTCCCCCAGAATAGACACACCCATCTTCCCATCTGATCCATCAGTCTTCTGGGTTGCTATCAATCCTAGTTCACATGGGCTGCAGTCAAAAATGTATTAATCTGTGCCACTAGATCAGCAGAGAAAGGTTAATTTATATTATCAGATTACAGTCTTAACAACTGTGTATACTGATTTTGAGTAATCCATTTTGTAATAACTAATAATCCACCATTGCTGATTAAATGTATCTACTATGCATTTTTCAGAGTCTAAAGTTTTCTTTAGTGTTGCAGCAAGTCCCTGTGTTGGAGAAGATTCCATAAGAAAACTTTTCTAGTACAAATCACATTCTTAAGATTTCTAACTCAGAACATCAGGGTCTGGGTCCAATCCTCACCTCTAATCAATAATTATGCTGAGATGCATACTTTAATGTATGTGTATGTGTGCTCTGGGTTTTTGTTGTGCAGTGGACATTGGGCAGTACAGTTATTCACTTCTGAGAGTGCAGACACAGAATCCTAATTGAAGATTTCCTCAAAAGTCTCTACAATGAAGTATAAAAGTTACACATATTTCTGGGCATGTATGCCTCAAGTCTGAGAGTGACAAAGAGGGTTATTCCATTCATTCCTCTCTTGCCCCATAGAATTCTCCACCACTGGTATCATTAATCAATCCTGGATCCCTTTGGTCACAGCCAGGGTTTGTTACTGCATGCCATAGAACTAAAAGTCATCTCTGAAACCTAGATGAGATGCAGTCTTCCTTTCTTCCCCAGCCCTGCACCCAATTGTTTCAAATAATTTATGTGTTTCAGGAGCAAGAAACCTAAATAAATGGAAGAATACCTGAATTATCTGAAAAATAGCTTAAAATAGCCCTTTTGGATAGATTTTCCAGTTAGAGGCATAATGTTGACACTGTTGTAATGCAGATATCTCTAGGACAAGGTACACAGCTATTTAGATCTGTATCTGTATTAATATAGTGCCTAACCCTCACAAAGTAGACTTTAAAGTGTGAATAACTCATTTAAGAACCATTTATATATTATTCCATTTTCAGAGAGAGAGAGTCACCTTGGTTTTGAACTTGAGTCTAAATAGTGCCAAATTTAACTAGGCACAGTGAACTTGTGATTGCTTCATAAATGAACAACCCAACTACCTAAAATATTCACAACTAACTACAGCACACAAACTCATTCATCATCCAGAAAAATGCCCTGCACTACATAACTTATTACTGACCTACTGTTCAGCAAGGGACCTCTGCTCTATTAACAAATTCTTATTATAGGTTCATAGGTTCATAGGTTGGTACTAGGCTATCAGCCCTAGGGCCTATACAAGCCTAGCCATAACAATTCCCTGGCTATTTCTTCCCACATTATTTACTTTCCTGGACCCCTGTCTAGCAGGGTGACTGACGTGATCCCTGGGGTGAATTTCCTTTCTCCCATCCAATCGTCAAGGTTCCTCTTGAAGAGGTCTAAAGAGGCACTCTGCTTGACATGTATGGGCAATCTATTCCAGAGTCTGGGGAGTCTCTGGGTCAGGTTTATTGACTTATAAATAAGTCAAATAATGTTGCAGGAGACTTGTTCTACCCCAGTACATTGCTAAAATCTGGAATAGTACCCCCACACAAATAAATCTCTCCAGCAAATTCAGTTGTTTTAAACCACTGCTTAAACAACATCTTAACCAGTCCTGGTTCTGCACATACTAATCACAAGGTTAACTTTCCCCAGGATTTAATAAAACCTGTGTAGGCACAGTGTAGAGCCAACATGGAATCTATTAATGTACATAGCCACGGTTCCTCCTCGGCAGCACGCCATGCATATTAATCAGGTTAGGTTGCTGAGGGAGAGTCAAGGAGCACATATATTGAATCAGTGTAGGGAGGTGTAGCAGCTAGCCATGGCTGCAGATGAGTTTAAGTCTCCCTGCAATGGCCCCTGCAACTGTAGTAATGTTGTGAAGCATGTCAAATGTGTAATATGTCATTTCAATGATGTATGTGTCTCCTGTTTTTTTTTTAATAATTTTTAAATTTTTTTAATTGCCTGTTTGTGTGGCATGGCATGGAGTGCAGCAATGCCAAGCTGTGCTCAGATATAGACAGCTGATGCCTGCCACACATCTAAAAATAGAAACCAGATATAATCAATAATCATGATTATATCTACTTGTAGTTTCCAAATATTTATTTGAATTGCAATGCCAAGCTGTGCTCAGATATAAACAGCTGACGCCTGCCAAACATCTAAAAATGGGAACCAGATATAATCAATAATCATAATTGCATCTATTTGTATTTTTTTTAAATATTTATTTGAATTGCCATTTGCACGGGACAGTGTGCAGTGCAATAATGCCAAGCTGTGCTCAGATATAGACAGCTGACACCTGTCAAACATCTAAAAATAGAATGCAGATATAACTGATTATTTATTTAAATTGTTTTTTACACATGTTTTTTACACATGTTTACACATGATTGTGTGGCATGGCACCATACCTCTCAACCTGGAAATATCAAAAATCTGGACAAGGCCCATGAAAAATAGGTACAAATCTGTACGTTGATTAACATTTAATTTGCAGACATAATTATGTAACCCCACCCACTCCAATGGAATTGTGGGATACCAACGTTCGAACGCAAATTGAAGAACAGACAACCAAAACATGGCACCAGACCAGAGTCCCCCTGCAGCCATTCCAGTGTCCTGTTACCTGGCTATTTTGCCCCATTTACCATAAACACTAATGTATGCATACTGCTTTACTTCTACAATGATTTGAATTTTATTTTTACATTTTACAGCACAACAATGCAGAAACACTAAAATACATCATCTGGTAAACAAAGCAATACTGTCTCACAACGAAAATAGGCTTGACATTAAACTTTGCCCTTGAAACTCACATTCATTGAAACAGCATTGAACCCACACCACATCCAAAGAAAATGCATCTGGCCAGTGGTGGATAAAGATTACCTTTGGGCTGTTTTCAAATCATTGACCGTTTGCACACAAAACAAGAAACATACATGTGTTCTTTTCTTTATACACCTTCCTGACTTTAAATTATATTCCTTGTATAATACAAAACATGTTAGAGCGCATTTTAAATTTATTGTTTGAACATTTTACCAGTAATCTGTACTATAGGCAATGAAACAAAACACATGAACCAATAATGACAAAACTGCCCAATTCAGAACTTTTCCATCATAAAAGTCTGCTTCCATACCCGCACTATAAATAGAATGACAGTAGTGTAAGCCATAGGCATCTTGAACAGCGTTTCGCACTTATTTTCAATTTCATTTTTTTGGGGGGGAGGGAGACAAAAAGTCAAAAACCAGGGACACATTTTAAACATTGCTTGTATAATTTTGTAAAGTTTCTAAAATAAAATGTTGCGCTACCATCATGCATTTCACTGGCTGGTTTTGAACCCAGGACTCCATTCAGAACAACATACCACTATCCCACATCAGCAGCTGCCTGAAAAATAGGAAGACTGAAACTTAATAGCCATAATTTATTTAGTGAATTCATTTCTCACTTCTCAACATAGCTCTTAACCTCAACACAAAAAACATGGACAAACAACAAAGCCAATAATGGGGAAATACAAATTCAGTTCTCACTTCTCATTCACCATATCTCTGAACTATTAGCACAAAAACAATAGGGGAATACAAACTGTGTGCTCACTTCTTATCATAGCTCTAAACTCTTAGCAGAAAAAAAAAAGTGCTCTTACTTCTCATCATATCTCTGAACTCAGTCATCTTCTTATCATAGCTCTAAACTCTTAGCAAAAAAAAGTGATCTTACTTCTCATCATAGCTCTCAAAAAAAGTGTTCTTACTTCTCATCATAGCTCTCAACTCAGTCATCTTCTTATCATAGCTCTAAACTCTTAACAAAAAAAAAAGTGTTCTTACTTCTCATCATAGCTCTCAAATCAGTCAGAAATGGTGGTGGCTAGGGATAGTAGGTTCTTTTTTACCCTGTACTAAAGGTACATGGTTTGAGCCTGAATACCTCTAGCCACCAAGTGTATTATATGGGGGCATTTTCACACACACACACACACACACACACACACACACACACACACACACACACACACACACACACACACACACACACACACACACACACAGTGATGATGGTGGGAACTTTGTTCATGCAATGACAGTCTGATGGTAGGGGTCATGGCTCAAGCAATGACAGTCTGATGTTGCTAAGGGACTTGGCTCAAAGAATGACAGTCTGATGATGCTAGGGTACACTTTTTGGTTAGGGGAGAGTGAGAGCAGTACAGCATATAGACAAGAGAAGAGAGAGAGAGTTTATAGCATTGAGGATGGGTGGAAGATAATGAATGTTTGGATTATGCTGTGATAAGAATAGAAGCTGTGTTATTGCATCTACTAGTCATTTTGGCATTATTAAGTATCACATATCTTTTTGTATCTAATACAATGACTGGCTGACATTCACAAATGTAAATTTTCAAAGATAGCATGCAAATGTTCGCACTCTACTTATTGTCAGTTCCAGATGACAATGCGTATGTTTTCACTCAGTACGTCTTAAGTGGTACCAGGTTCTCACCATTAACCTTTCTTTTCCTGCCGTCTGTACTGGTCAGAGAATAGTTCTGTACATGCACATTTTGAGTGGTTACACATCAAGTGCCCCACATAAAATCTAATTCCAGCATTTTTTTTGACTTATACACTTTTACTTGGACCCTACTAGAATCACCAACCAGAATTTTCAACACTTTCTTCACTTTTAAACCAAGCTTAATTTTTTTTCTCCCAGGATACCTCAATAGATTGTCCAGTAACTTTTAAACTTTATTAGACAAATTCAATGCCTTAAATATAGAGTCAGATACATTACTGAATTCTGCAGCAGCATCAAGCCTAAGAGCAACACTTATACTTTAATTATCAGATTTTCTAACCAGAAGTCTTTACTTCTATTTCCAGTATCATGTACATTCAATGAATACATCCAAGTGATATTGTACACTGTATAGGCTGACCATTTATGATAAATAGCAACTAAATATCCAACACTGGAACTGTTTCTGTGTCTTAATCGTTTTACCTTTCATTGGAATTTCCCAGTTGTATAATCATTTTTATTTTAGGTTTGTGATCTTTCTGTAACAGGATTTTGTTATGCATCATACTTACTAATTTAAACTCATTTTTAGATTATACAAACTTGTGATACTTTTCCACTGAGCTAACAGTGTAGAATAATTATTAATTTAAACAATTAAATTCTCTACACAATTATTAAGGAAACAGAGTGAAATCCATACCTCCTGAGGTGTCCATTACACTAAAGAGTTACTTATAAAATATTTGCAACCAGACTTGGAGAATGGTCAAATGGAGCTCTAGGCAGGCTATAGACCATGGCTCCACAGTCTTTCCAATATCACATTACTTGTTTGTACCTTCTCAATTACCATAAACACTTTTCAAACCTGACAGTGTGCATTACTTTATTCTTTACTTTTGCAATAATCAGAGACATCTGGATTTAATTTAAACCTTATATGTCAAATTTTACTGCACTTGCTAAACAGAACAAAAACTTGCACATTAAAAGCAGACATGGCATGAATAATAGTAAAACTTATCTTCCCTTGAATCTCGCACACACACACACACACACACACACACACACACACACACACACACACACACACACACACACACACGCACAAAACTCTTACCCTGAGTAGTACACACACACAACTCTTACCCTGAATTGTACACACACACAACTCTTACCCTAAGTAGTACACACACACAACTCTTACCCTGAATAGTGCTCGGCTGCCGCCATTAATCCCGGCTGTATCCCACTGCCACCATTCATTAATCCCGGCTCTGTTTCAGGGCTCCACTCTGTTCCCCATGCTGCTGCTGCCACCATTAATCCTGGCTCCGTATCCCTGGCCCTCTATTCCCCATGCTGCTGCCATCCATTTGAGGGCTCGCTCTGTTCCATGCTGTATCCACGTCCCCATGCTTCGTGGTTAATTCCCGCTGTTAACTTAACCGCCAGCTGGAAATGATGATGTGAGCTCCTTGAGCTCAATTCCGACTGGCTGGTAGCCTGACGGTGCTGACGTCATTGCACACGTGATGACATCAGCTCTGACAGCGCGGAAATTTTAAAAAAGAAAAGAAAAAAATCGGAAATGAAGGGGTGCCACTCGGGAATCGTGGCACCCCTTCATTTGGACCCCAAAACTCGGTAAAAAACGAGTAATTCTGAACGTTTGAGAGGACTACATGGCACTGTCCCCTGCAAAGCATACAGGTATCTCAGTAGTATAAGTAAAGATATACCAGTTTTCATAATAACCAAGTAGCTACATGGGTGGAGTTACAACTATATGTGTAGTAGGCCCTGGGTTTGAACCCATACGCAGGCAGAACATGTCTGTAATATGCTGAACTATTTTTCTATAATTTAATAATAAAATTGTAAAATATAATAATAAAATTGCAAAATAATGTAGTCTCCTCACTCCAGTAGTGTCCATCTCAGCAGCTAAGAAAGGGGCCCAGGTCTAAAAGAAGACCTTATATATTGCACAGTGGTTTCATATCATTGGCTAATGATAGTGCAATTCAGCTGTTTTGGCTGCAATTAACATTTCAGAACCACAGATTGGTTTAGAGGTAATTAGCTGCTGATGTGGAGCATGTTTAAAAGGCAGCCAGCTGACTATGGGGAACCATTCGGTATGAGACTTAACTCACACAGAGCATGCCTTTGCAAATCAGTACTAGTAGCACATTTCAACAGAGTACTGCACTCCACCAGGTATGTAACTATTTTTTGTGTATAACAGGATGGAGCTAGGGGGATACAGGTATGGGGAATAGGGATTACAGCAGTAAGCCTGTTTTACACTTATGATAATGACATGTCATTGATATCCTGCTGTGTTACACCTACAGAGGATGTACAATACTTCAAGGTTGCATTGTCTTTTGTCACTGTGCCACACTGCTGTTGTTGGAATGTCCCTTCATAGTGGTTGTAACAGCACACTGCTATTTGTCTGGCACTGGTCTTATAACATATTATTGGGTGGTTGGCCTTAGCAGACACACCACTGTAGACTGGAGTGTTGGGTGTATGATCACACAGCAGAATTTCTCATGTCACACAGAGAAATATCTCACTATTGATGCTATCTTGGTTGGATCCACACACGTTGTATGTTGACAGACTGTGGGGTATGACATGTGTGAGCAAGCAGTGGATAGTGCCTGCTATTTTGCCCTTGCTGTATCTGTACATACTGGATGTCCATGAATCCAATCCTGTAATTTGTTCCCCTTGTGTTGTCCTTAAGGAATAATGTACCACAGACAACACCCACCCTTCTCAGATGCAGACAATGAGATAATCTTGCATGGACTAAGGCAGCATCATGACATCCTGCTATCCAGGGGAGACATAATAGGGAACAGTGGGCTGCATTGTGATCAGACCTTGTCTGTGACATTAATGCCACTGGCCAGCAAGGCAGGACATATGAATAGGTCCGACACTGGGTGAGCGATATGATTAATGCTGCATGTCAACAGGCAGTGGATATAGCCAGGGATCATGCTGTCACCAGTGGAGGGCCTGCAGTGGAACACCAACTCTTAGCCACTGAGGAATTCCTTGTGTACCTAGTTACAAGTGACAGCACCCAGGCATCCATCACGCCATACATCGTGGAGGTGGGTCCACAGTTTCCACAGCTGAGGAGCATGCAGATAAGCTTACTGTGATCAGTGTTGTAATACTGTAGCAGTCAGTGTGTCAGGCTGTAGATACTTTCATGTGGGGGTCAGGTCTTTGTTCATTGGGTGGGGTGTAACCTCAGGTATACACTTATATGCAGATTGGGACCAATACAACAAGTAACATAGTAGCTATTGTAAATGTGACATATATAGACATATTAACTTATTGTGGTGCACCATGCAGAGGTACTGACATTACCCCACCCTCAACTTTTCACAGGTCCTGCCCCTGGTAAGTATGATACTTATTTTGTTAAGGAACAATTATACTCTAGTATGGTTAAGGGCCAGAATAATGCCCTATGCACATGCAATTATGTGTGCAAACAGTATAGGATGTTTTTAAATGCCAGTCTGGAAGAGGTACCTAAGGTTTCGAGAGGGGGTAGTCACAGGAGTACAGTTCATCAAACAGATATACTTTGCAGTTACAGGTAAGAGCAAATAAGGCTCCTGGTTTAAATGAAACAAGGAATCTAAAATGCCTTTAAAAATACAACAGGTTGAAGGTAAATACATTAGGCAGTGAAATGTGTATTTCCATATAATTGTGAAGAGAGCTATATTGGATTTTGTGTCTTGTTGTTTCAATTATAGTGTCATACTGAGTAAGCGAAAGGTAAATATTACTGGTCATGTTTGACTTGATATACTTCAAGTGATGGTCTAAAGGTCCTGAGCTGACTTTGAATTGTATTCTGAGATAGTGCTTTGTGGACAACAGCAGAGAATGAAGTTGTTTGACCACTAATTCAGTTGTGGGTCTTCATTGTTATGCGTCTTGGATGCTTTTCATACACAATAGTGCAAGTATTAATGTACTGCTTTTTACATTCTTATTGTAGATGACCGTGGGGGATGGAGTCTGTCCCCTACACAACCTGATGTCAGTGTCTCCTCTGACACTGATGATCATGGTGGCCACAGTGAAGCACAGGTGGGGGTGTCTGGGGCTGAATCTGTTCCAGAGGCAGATATCACTTTTCATCCCCATTGTCCCCACAGATAGTCTCTATGCCCACACATACCCAATCCCCAGAGGACACAGATATTGGACAGTCAGAGGGTGGAGACATTGAACAGGAAAGTGTGGCAAATATGGCTCCAGTGAGTGTAGACACTGACCATTGCCAGAGAGCTGGTGAGGCCCCACAGAGGCAGATTGACAGGGGTCATTCTAGGAGGTCTGCTGTCCATCCACCACCTGTTGCTGGTTTCACATCATGGGTCACCCAGTGCATGTTTCGGTCTGTCATGGAGGCAGAAGCATGTTCTGAATGGAACACCAGGTATGCTTAGGGTTATAGATGCTGCACAGTCTAACATATGTGACAGCCTCCACTGCATTGGGGACACCCTGGATTGTTTGCGTGATGCACTGGACAGACGGTGGGCTGATACAGTGTCTATCTTGGACTGTACATTGTACTGGAACATGTGGTTGGAGTTGGGCATTGGGCTCATGAAGGTAGGTCAGCAACACTCTCTGCTGAGAGTCCATGTAGCCATGCACACTCATGCTCCCACAGTGGCAGTACATCCAGTGCTACAGAGGGGAGTATGCTGTCAACACCACAGTGTCTTGCCATGGGTACGTGCTCATGGGCGGTTCCATAGGAACACAGTCCCAGCAGGCAGCAGTCACCATCACTTCTGAACTTGGGCATGGAGGTGTAATTTCTGGAAGAGCCAGTTCCCATGTTCGGGGATGGAGATGGTGAACTGTCAACTCTACCATGAACAGTCCAAAGGTGTCCAACATACACACATGTAGGGCTAGCACTGAGCTTGATTGTGTACATGCACACACTCACACACTACTGTCAACTGCAGGTCACCTACAGACACACACAGCACCTCTCCGAAGTCCATCTTACATGCTCCCCCCTGACTCACACAGATAGTCCTTCTTACATGCTCCCCCCTGACTCACACACATGCTGTCTACCATTTGGGCCAGCTTAGGCCTCCTGCATCCCCATACAACACCCTTTGCAAGTGATGATACCTGTGCCACATCCCTGTCATCATTGAAATTGATGCAGAGAAATGAAGCCATGTGCCTCATGTACTTGCGTAATGCAGTGTTGGTTCACCATGCTACTTGCAGTGGTTAAAGAGAGGTACTGTATGCTGGCATTTGTCATGGGTACGCCACATACATTTGTGTACCTTATGTGGTACTTATGTCGTATGTTGTTGAATTGACTATATAGTTATACAATGACAGGTGAGTCATGGGCCTGTTTATGTTTTTGTTACAGGATTGTGTTGGGATAACATATGGATACAAAGGGATAATAAAGCAGCACAGGATGGCATGTCACCACAGCGGACATATGTCATCAGCAAAGTACAGAACTATAACTGCGTGGCTGCATAAGTTCATAGGTGTATAACAGGCTAACAAGGACAATGTTGGCATTCAGCATACTCATGCATCCCTAATCTATGAGAATGTCTGCTGCCCTTCATAAGTACCACCAGGATTTTGATGGAGATGACACATCTACATATATTCTGTGTCCAGTACCAACAGGTGCCTGGCAACAGTTATGATTGTTGTGTTCTGCATCACAATGTGTAACCTGCACATGATGTGTGTCACAGTAGATGTGTGCATGACATGCATGGTGGGGTCTGTTTCATGTAGGCTGTACTGCCTGTGTTACATTCTCACCAGCATGTACTATGCTTGTACTATGCATACCACACTGATGTTGTTGGTGTGCTACACAGGTGACACATGTGTCAGTCCTGTCATGGATACACAGAAGGTACACAGTGGGAACTGACACCTCCCTGTATGAAGCCATACAAATCCTGTCCAAAGCATTTCAGAGACAGATTACACATGTACGGTCCTGACATGGACTCCATAGGACATTCTCTATAATGTGCATTGGTCTACCTTAAACATGTGTGGCTGTTACAGTTGTACGATATGCCTGTGTAGTGACATGGCAAGGGTGCCTTTGCACACAATGATAGCTGTGATGACTGCCACATTCAGTATACTAGTTCCAGTCTCAGATGTACATCCCAAACCTGTCTGTATTGGTTGTACAACAGTGAATGCATCCATATATTTCTGACCAGTGACATTTGAAGGCTACAGTACTCTCTGTGTTCAACTGATACATCTCATGGTTCCATAACATGTTGTGAAATGCTGTAACAGGCTCACACCAACACATGGCTGCAGTGACACTAGCATCACTTCCAGTCAATGTGTACAGGACACACCAAGGCACACACATAGTGCAGGTTGGCTGTATGTAGGTGTGAACACTTACCTATTTAATGGTACATTCTACAGATCACAGTATGTGGTCCATGCAACACAGCTAATATCTGCTAATACTATCATTTTAGGACATACTAAGCTTGATGACATTCGTAAGCCTTGTTGTAGTCAGCCCTTTCGGGGCCCACATCACCCACTACAAATAAAACACTGCAAAACCCTACATATAGCTAGGCTATATCATATGGATATATACACATGCACCAAGTGGGTTGGAGGAGATTAGATCCCCTACCTATCTAGTCTTATACTCTATAGATCACAGTACTAACTGTATGCACCACAGCTTACATCTGACAATGCACTGCCATCTAGTAGTCTTAAGGTGGGTGACATCAGGCCTTGCAGAAGAGGGCAGTGTGGAAGCCAGCAGCATGTTCCAGGGCCAAAAAGTGCATAACCATTGCAAGTGGATAGCTCATCAGGACACGTCCACACAATTTCATGAGTACACACATGCATGCACACACACACACACACACACACACACACACACACACACACACACACACACACACGCACACAGTCACAAACCAAGTGGGCTGGAGTGAGATTAGAGCCCCTACCTCTTCTAGTCTTATACACTATAGATGACAGCAGTTACCACATGAGCCACACATTAAGTCTGTCTTATGTGTGAATGCAGTCACAGTACTTGAGCATTACACAAACTAGGCCTGTGTTGACCAGCATCTGTGGCCTGCAGTGTGATGTTGCTTCATACTGTTATCTGCATCTAGTATCCTAGCAGTGGGATAACTATGATTATCCTAGCTATGTGTGTACAGTTACCAGTATGGCCATATGTGGCTGCTTGCAGTTACATAGGTATACCTGTTAGATGGGACAAGTTGCCCTGTCCATATATGCATTGACAACATTATATATTACAACACCTGCTCACTTGTGTCTGCCTATGTGGTGACATCCAGCATTCTCAGGGGTCTGTGGGTAAGTGGAATTTGTACTGTTGCACCCTTAGCTTGAGTCCTTTGAGCAACAGTATGGCTGGATGATAGTGGAGATTTACTCATCATTATTAGGGTATATCAGACAATACAGACATCCACACACACATATTTCTGTATATAACAGGGATGTATATATAATTGTAGCTGAGTGTGTGTATGATATGTATATGTGTTATGTTGATATATGGGTGGTGTATGTATCATTTTACTATATATAGCTATATATCAGTACATATCTAGTTGACACTACATAGCGATAGCTATACTATGCATGTGAGAGAGAGAGAGATAGTGACAGATGGATATGTATACATATATCTGTATTTATAGACATTTATACATAACAAGATTTTGATGAAGGAGCAACAAGGTTGCACTCATTTTACCTATGTGTACGGGCATGCCCAGTGGAACTGCCAGCACTTATAAGGTGACTCCAGTCTACTCCTACTTGTACTCTAGTCCAGGATTTTGTACATTACAGACATTAACATCAGCCCCTGTTTCTGCAGTACTGCACTTCACTCAAACTGTGCACATCACACATTCAACAGCATAAATATGTACATTGTTATCCTGCATGGGGAGAGACATACAATGGTGTGAGCAATATCTATGTTACAGCCCCGAGATTGCCTGGTCCACTGATATACCATAGGTGATTTTCTGTTAAAGCAGTTGTATGGGTACACTGCTGTGTTGGCAGTGGGGAAACAATGGCACATGATCTGCTGGGATATACAGTAGTCCAAATATCATGTGATCCCACTGTTTGACATCTCCCTTGACTGATGTAGTGAATATTCCAGCCATGAGGCCTAGTGAAAATTAAGGAACACATACTATTGGACTGGGTATCTGTAGTCCCATGTAGATGTTTCATCTGTCCAATTAGCCCACTATATTTCCTTGCATAACAGCAGCAGAGCCATACATATAATATATTATAGTAATCCTTACAATTACTGTGTAGCTTAGACACTTACCTTGCGAATGCAGCAGTTGAGAGACCTGTAACTTAAGGCTGTGTGATGCAAGCAATACACAACCAATATATGGATAGGTACAGGTTGTGTGGATTGCCTGGCATCAACAGGTTTAGTATATGTATGTGAGTAGGAGTAAGGTGTCAGTCCCTAGGGCCCTAGGTTGTCAGTGAATGTGCTATGCATTGTCTCTTAGCCAATGCCAGGGTATACTGGGCATGCCTACGTTTGCCAACAGGGACATGATCAGGGGCTCCTTCCCCAAGTCTTCTTGTGAGTGTGGCTGTGGTAACATAGGGTCTGGTGGGGAGCTGTGTAGCTCTTCCCTTTGCTGATCCTGCTACAGCTGTTTCTACAGGATCATATTTTGTAGCATGGTACATGCTGTGAACATATGTTCACATATAGATGGAGAGTACTGTAGACCTCCACCCAGTGGCAGCTGATGACTTCAAATCAAAAGGGGGCTGCAGGAGATAGCTGAATGGGTGGGGTCAATTGGAAGGGGTGTAGCCGACTAGAAAGGGGAGGAGCTATGCTCAAAACCACAAAAACTAACTTTAATTAAATATGCTGCCCTGGGTGCCAAACCCTCATTATGAGAGTCCAATCAAGACAAACGAAGTATAAAAGAATAAAAATATTTCAATGCATTGGCTGCATGACAGCTTAATATCTAGATGGAAACAAAAAGGTTGTGAGGCATGAAAAAATTAATTACTTTTTAAATGCATTACTGGAATGCCAGTCAAAATCAAGTATAAAAAAAACAAGCAGCACTCAACTCAAACCGCTTCTCCTTGCACTGCAGTTCTAATTATAATTTATTTTCAGCTTTATTAAAGTACCAAGTAACATGCTGAAAGTAGCAATCTCTGTGATGTCCTCACTTGTAAAAGTGTTTATTATCCAAAAGAGACCTACTGCCTGACAACTATCTACTTATTTCATGGGGAAAACATGATCAAAGTAAAAAATGAAAAGCAAACAAAAAACAAGTTCAAGATACATTGCTTAAAGGATTACTGTACAGGTTATGGATTACACATGAATGGCATTCTGTTTAGTTTACGATTAAAGCCCTCAAGAGATCACTGGAAGTCTCCAACAAGTGTAATGAGCTTCTTAAAATAATGCAATCCTGTCCTTTATTGCAAATACTGTCATATGCATTTCAATACCCAATGCTTATACATTATCTAGTTAAGTATTCTCTGCATGGCAACTACAGAAAGGCTTTCAATGTTGGCAGTTTTTTTAACAGTATGCTTATTAAAGCTTACTTGCATGTTATGATCTCAGACAAGCTTACCTGATGGTCATTAAAGCACTGCTACTTAAAACACAGAGCAACAGGCACTTTGAGTAATAAGCATAAATCAACAGTACAAAAATATGGCAGAAACCAGACCATTCTGCAAAATCAATAACAGATGAAAAGCAATTGTAGTACTTGTGTCTACCTTGGATGGGGGGATACCCTGCACATTTACACCCTGCACATTACACTGTATAACTGCTCCTTGCCTTGCTTGGACACATCCAGAGTCACTACATGGGGGAGTGGGGTGCAACAAGTATGTAACAATTTGAAATGTCTCTGGCTGACTGTGATGGCCCTGACACATTTGTCATACCTCTCACCCTCAGACCAAGAAATCTGGGCAAAGCCATACATAGAAGTGGGACAAAGGCCCAAAAATAAGGACAATTTTTAAATATTGCTCTTATAAACTTAGAAAGATAATAGAATAGGTCTTGCATTAGTTTGAATTTTCTGAAGGATATGAAATCTGAAACTCAAATGTTTCTCATTATTTTCTAACTTCAGTCTTTAATGATTCACCACTAATTTGCCAAAAAAAAAAACAATTTTATGAAAAATGAACCAAAAATGTGATGCAAAAATATAAAATAGCCACACAATACAGCTGGGAACCTGTCAAAGAAGGGACACTTTTTAATATTAGTACTGCTAATTTGAGCAGCTGACAAAATAAAAGAATCTACATGCATTTCTGAAATAAAAGTAATCTATAACGCTGATTATTACAGTTATTTCTTAATTGTAAACACTCCATGTTTTCTTCCAAAATTGCTATTTTGCGGAGGGATTATTAAGGGAAGAGCAACATTTTGAGCCAAATTCGGGGACAGTTGAGAGGTTTGGCTATGCCTAATTCTATAAAGCAATTTATTTGCATGTACCTCTTAACCTGATAATGCAATAAATCTGGACAAGGCCAAATATATTGGGGGGCATATAAACAGTACTAAAAATTGCTCTTGTATAAACTAAGACAGTTGATAGAATAACAGGTCTTACTTTCACATGCATTTTTCTGAAGGTTATGAAGTCTGAAACTCAGTGTGATATAGTGACTTTATTCCTAAATGATTTTCCAGAAAACCATATTTTATGAGGAACAAACCAAAAATAAGAAGCAAAAATCTATTCATTCTGTGAAAATCTGGACAGTTGGGGGTATAGTTCAGCTGGGGCTGTCTGAGTTTGCTGCCCTTCCCCCTCACAAAATCATGGTCGAATGGAGCCCTCCCCCCTGCAGCCATTTTAATTATCCATTACTTGGCTATTTCACTCCATTTGCCATAAACACTAATGTGCATATTGCTTTACTTCTATGATGATTTGGATTTCATTTGAAAGTTTTATTTTGCATTTTACAGCACAAACACTAAGACATCTGCTAAACAAAGCAATGCAGTCTCACAATGAAAACAGGCTTAGCATTAAAACTTCTCTGCCCATTGAAACCCACATTCAAAGAAAATACATTTTGCCAGTGGCTGTTTTCAAATCATAGGCCCCTTGCACATGAAACATACATGTGCTCTTTGATACACCTTCCTGATTGTACTAAATTATATTCCTTGTACAATACAGTACAGTTGTTAGATGGCATTTTAAATTTATTGTTTTGAACATTTTTCCAGTAAACAAAAAAACAAAATGCATGTACCAATGACAAAACTACCCAATTCAGAACATTTCCCATCATAAAAGTCTACTCAACCTTCTACAGTCCACCAGTATCAGTAAATATGCACAATCTCTGAAGTAGTAAAAGTCATCTAAATAATTCCACATTAAAGAAATCTGTAACAATGAAGAGGTTGCTGCTAGCAAACAACTTTATATGTCATTGTTTATTCATCTACAAATAAAGTGCCTGTTGCCCTTGAGGAATAAATTGCCTATGTTGTATGCGTTAAAAAAAATGATAAGCTAGTAATATCGCAATAGGGACTGTACGGCAAACTGATAACAGGTTCATAGTTACTACTCTAGGTATCTTTGCCAAAAAGCACTGCAGCATCCACCCACTTTACAACACAGTACAGTATCAGTAATGCATCTATCTACTGTGGAAGTAGAACCCACAGCCCTCTGCATCAAAAGCAAGTACACTGCCTGTTGTGCTATTAACATTGCAAGCAATCTCACAATAAGCAGCACTAAAGTTTTGTTCCCCTGCAGCTCTCAGCTCCTTGTAAAATCTGCTCAACACGCAGTTGTATCTCTGAACTTTGCAGCACAGGAAATCTGGAAAAAGCTGACATTTATTGGGGGGGACAAAAGCCCAAAAACCAGGGACACATTTTAAACATTGCTTGTATAACGTTGGAAAGTTGTTAGAATAAAATGCTGTGTTACCACCATACATTTCACTGCCACATCTTTAACCCAGGGACCCTGTGCAAAACAGTCATAGAAACATACCACTATGCCAAATCAGCTGTTTTGTGAAAGACAGGAAGACAAACTTAAATGGCTACCATTTAGTGAATTCAGTTCTCACCATAGCTGTCAACCTCTTGGCACAAAACACCTGAACAAAGCCAATAATGGGGGAATACAGCCCCCAAACATATTCAGTGAATTCAGTTCTCACTATAGCTCTCAACCTCTTAGCAAAAAAAACATGTGGACAAAGCCAGTAATGGGGGGAATACAGCCCCCAAACATTCAATGAATTCAGTTCTCACCATAGATAACTCTCAACCTTAGCACAAAATACCTGGACAAAGCCAATAATGGGGGAATACAGTCCCAAAAATAGGGACGAATTTCAAATATTCATGTTATAAACTTAGACAACTGCTAGAATAAACAGTTGTGTGTTACCATGTACTTTCTGAAGAATATGAAGTTTGAAATTCAAATGCCTGTTACTTTTAAACATTTAACCAAGAAAGTAGTCTGACTTGGAACAAAAGACCATTTTCAGCAGAGCGGGGAGAAATGCCAGACACATCTTTGTAAGATGGGAGGACATGCAGACACCACACAGAAGGCACCAAGCCAAGAATCAAACCAGAGAATCTGTAGCTGTTCGGCAGCAATGCTACCAGTGCACCACTGCACTACAGACTTTGCAAGGAAAAATGTAGATACAGAAACCACAGATTTGAGGAACAGAACAAATATGAGGCAAAAATCTGCAATTTGTTTCGAAATGGTGGTGGATAGGGAATTCAGGTTCTTGCCACCTACATCCAAGGTACAGTGTTCAAGCCTGAGTATCTGTATCCACCACCATTTGTTCTCTCTAGCCACCTGTATATAGTAACAGGGGCATTTTACACACACACAAAATATCTTATTGCAAGAAATCTGGGCAAAGCCTAAAATAATGGGTGTACAAAAGCCGGAAAACACACACACACAAAATGCTGGAAGTATCTCCATTTGCAGCTGCTCTCATGCTTAACATGTCTCTGTTGCCTCATTTGTCTTGACATGGAACTGCTGTAAGTAAACCCATTGAAGAGTTTTAGGGTACAGTTCCAGATTTAACTAAACATTTTATATGATGGTAATTTTTGTACATTGCAGAAGTAAGGAATGAATTCTAGAAATTTTAGTAGATGTTTTTAAATATCTGCATACTGTTAATGTATTCAGTGATATACCTGGTATCTGTTTCACATTTATTTATTTAAATATAATATTTGTTAAAATTACATTAACTGTGGAAATCAGTACAAAGAGAAGTTGTTAATCACTTATGCAGGATCTGTTCACCACTCTAAAAATTTCTTAACCCCTTGGTTAAATGTTGTCAACCCCAGTTGCAGACACATGCATTTGATGGTACTCTGAACAACTTCTCAACTCACAATCAGTGAAAAATAGCTATAAACAGAAAAGAATGCGATCAAACTGAATTTTAACCCAGACCGTTGCAATGCTGAAACTGTTAGAAAGCCTCCACTGAAAGATTATGGCAAAAGAACACCACATAGTCTAGTTACATTTATCCCTATTCTGTGTATTCCATTTCAAGTACTAGTCACAATTCCTTCAGTTATTTAGTCACTAAAACATTATGTAAGAATGGCCATGACAAGCAGAGAATGGCTTATTAAAAAAAAAAAAAAACAACCACTGAGGGCTACATTCGTCAAATAGGATCTGCAATGCTGAGTTTCAGACAATGCCACATGCATTAAAATGTAAAATTCTTCCATAAGAGAACCAGAGCTTTGTAAAGTCCTGAAATCAAGAGAACAGTCCACTCCAAAAGTTTGCAACGCAGGCAGAACTTGAAACTAAGAAGAGATAATAGCAAAAATTCCTCTAAGCATCATATACTGAGGTGAGCATATGCTGCTGCAAGCAGGTACTGTAGGAAAGGGAAGGCACTAGTTGCTAGATAGACATGGTTTTATATATCCCATAATACCTCACAACTGTCTTTGCTTTTTTGGAATGTCCAGGCTATCACATACTTGGCCACACTTGCTACCCATGACCACACCTTATGTGTGGTCATATTGTGGTCGCATCTTGTGTCCTTAAGGTGGCAAACCCTACTACACACTCAAATAAAAAATTATCATCCCCAACTCTTGATAAGGGCAGAGAAGAAATATATATTACACACTCATTAAACAATCGCATACACATTATATATAAACAGATACATAAAAAAATGTAAAATGTGTGCAAATCCACTCATACAGTATATACATAAACTTACAAGAAGTCAAATTAGTGTGTCTAAGTTTATATAACGTCTTCAAGCTCTTATAGACAAAATTAAAAGGGAAAATATTAAAAACAAATTGCTTTTACTCCAGGATTGCAGAATGCCAGTGTTATTGCAGTACTGGTTGGGAATGAAGTGCAAAGCTCCTAAAATTTACTGGGCAAAGAATAGCTGCATCTCCCTACAAAATATTTGTGAATTTGTATTTATATGTCAAGTCTCACTGTTGATTATGTCAGTAGCGATGGAATCAACAGTTTGGTTAGTCAGCTCATTTGGTATTCATATGTTTCTGACAAAAAGAAGCATATATATTTGTATGTGCCAGGCATGCAGATCAAATTTTTGCAGTCATCATGAAATGATAATATATATATATATATTTGTAACATAATGACCTAACTGACAATATATATACCGCACCAACACCAACAGAAAGAAGAAAAGTGAACGGAATAGGCCGCCAGCGCCAAGGAATAAAAACATCCAACAAATAAATCCTCAAGGCTCAAGTCCACAACCTAAACTGGCTGCAACTGTTTGCTTCTCGCTTTTTTCCCAGCACATAAAGCCCGGGAAGAGAGCAACAACTAATCAGCAGCATTTAGCCCAGCAAGCACGTCATGACGTGCCTGCGGACGTCGCAGTCCGAGCCCCTTCCAATTCTATGCAGTTTGGAACCACATAGACTTCTGGGCATCACAATGATGCCTTCATTGCTCTTCCGGGCTGTAATGAAAACAAAAACAAAAAAAAAGCTGTTTAAAACCGCGGTTAAAGTGCGCAATGCGCATGCGCGTACTTCCGAGTCGCGGACTCGAAATTTGATTTTAAAGTACAAAAAAAAGGTTTTTTTTTTTTTTTTTACATTATTTATAAAACATAAACAATTACTACTATTTAGCTGAGGGGGCTGCAGTCCAGCAGTCTGATGCCATGAGCTGCCCCTGCCTCCACCAGATATATTAACACATCAGAACCATGACTTCAGCAGCCCAAACATATGCTCTATGATGTTCCTAGAATGCCTCATTATGCCGTTCTTCCATGAGTGTGTGTGTATTTCTGATGGGTGTCATCATCCATGGCTTCAGGGCATGGCCAACATCCCCCAGCAAATGGCCATGTGAGATGTCCCCCCTAGTAAACATCTAGTATAGCTGTAATGCATTCCAGACATAGGAGTCATGATAACTGCCAGGGTTGCCAGCACACAAATTCATGATAATGCCCTGGGCATTGCACACAACCTGGTAGTTGATGGAGTGGAACCCCTTGCGGCTGACATAGATTCCACCCTGCTCACTAGGTGGTACCTTGATGTGTACATGATTGCAGTCTATGGCACCCAGTACCTCAGAGTAGTGTGCTACATGGCAGAAGTGTTGCATATTGCTGGCCCTCACCTCAGGATTGAGGGGAAAATAAATGTGCTCATTGGCATGTTGTAGCATGGCATCCAGGACCTGGTGGAGTACCCTGGATGTTAATGCATGTGAGAACCCCATCATGTCCCCAGTCGGTCTTTGGAAGGTACCTATAGCTATTATCCTAAGGGCTACGCATAACTTTGTTTCCACTGGGATGGGTTCCCCTCTGTTAACTCTGGGTCTGGGTTGAGGGTGGCAGAGCTCAGTGAGTTCTTATAGTATGTCCCTGTCCACCCTGTAGCACTCAACAGTTTCCTGCTCATGTAGCTTTTAGAAGGTTACCCTGGGCTTGAACACTCTTCTCTTTCTCTCCCTAGGCCTATTGTCAGCAGCATCAGCAACAGCATTGACTTCGGCATCTAGCACTTAACAGATGTAGCAGACCTGCAGCATGCCCTAGCATTCTTTCAGTCAAAATTCCCAAGTCTGTACTCTAATGGTGCAGAGTATGGTGGGAAATCAAAGTGTAGGATGTATGCATACCTTATAGTGATCTACTGTAGATGCTGACTGTGTGATTGTCGACCTATGACACAATCCACCTGCCTTGTATATCATTAACATTGTTTACTGGCCCTATGATTAAGCTAAACAAGGGGTCACAACAAATTAATACATCATTGCTTTTTAGATACTCTCAGCAATGTGGGACACTACACAAACACAAGGCACATAAGTAAACCAAGTTTAGCAATCACTTGACACCCCCCCCTCAAGCTTTCTAGGCTCAGCACAGTGGCATGCCACTCAAACACATCAAAACAAGTGCCCGGTAGGTAGACATAGCTTAGAAGTAAGTTGACATGCGCACCCCCAAACTTTCTATGCTCAGCCCAGCGGCATGCTGTGCAAATAGGTGCAGCTAAGGTCCAATCAGCTTAGCAGGTCTTTGACACACCTTTTCTTCTGATCTCAGCTACCTCCTCTGTGAACAAGAACAGGGTTCTCTACCTACATGGAGGGGATATGCAGACAAGACTACTCCATTTTGCTATTTAACAACTTCACCTCATTTGCATAGGGATTTGTGCTCACAGCCTGGAAACTACACACTTCCAAGCCCTGTCATGTTAGCAAAAGCACCAATGCACCACACATAATGCATTACTGTATCATAATATTGATTTATTTTTTTCGACATTTTTAAGGCATGTTTGTGCACTGTGACATGCCGTGCAAACATGCCCAGATTATTAAAAAAGAATTATTGCACTAACTTATTTTCCTGTAACATTTGTGACACACGGAGGATAATTTTGCTCATTTCTGTCCATCTAGCTACAATTTTACAGCTGCTTTTGGCTGTCTAAATTCCTGTGCAAGGAATTTTTCTGTGTACTTTACAGACACTGACACAGGATCTACAGGGCTGCCTATCTGCTTGCTGGATCACTCTACTGCATGAGATTCACATCTTTATGAGGTGATTTGCATGCCAAGGAACTTCCCGTGTTGGCACACACATGCATGCCACTCAGCAGTGTTTATTGAATGGCAAACTTACTTACTTTCATCAAAGCAGTGTGGCACAATGCCTACATGGTAAATAAAACCGTGTAGGCTTTATTAAATTCCCCCCTTTGTGTTCACCACATGATACTCTCCAAATACTCTCCTAACACAAAATACTTTCAACCTCTTACTGAAATGACAAAACAATTTTTATACATAAGTGCTGTCTGTAAAATCCACATGGGCTTTTTCTTTAGTAACTTTTACCTCTGTAAAATCTTGGAATGTATATATGTAACCACTGATTATGTATAAATGTAAATAGAAATGTAACTACTCTGTCTTTAACTGGAACTTATTATAATGCAATGTAAGCAAATGGAGTTTTACCTCCCCAAGTCTGTGGTGCAAATGGGTATTACCCAGTTGGACATTCCTGATAAACAAAGACAAACAAAAAATAAATAAATAAATACATACATACAAATAAATGGCCACAGCCGTGCTTCTTCTACTAGACTTTGACTTAAAGGTCATAGACATACCTCTCCACTTTTTTGCTCATGCATTTTCCACAAAGACAAACCACTGGGGAGAAAAACCCACATAACAGACTATTTGTAAATATAGGTTCATAGGTAGGTACTAGGCTATTGGCCCTAGGGCCTATATAAGCCTAGCCAAAAAATGTACCCTGGCTTTCACCACCCAAGAAAATTATTTTCCTGTGCCCCTGTCAAGCAGAGCCACATTTCCCATCCAGTCATCAAGCTTTTTCTTGAAGAGTGCTAAGGAGGAGCTCTGTTTGACATAGATAGGTAGTTTGCTCCAGAGTATGGGAAGTCTCTGGGACAGGAATCTATCCCTCCAGCATGTTCTGTATATTGTGGTGACAAGGTTTCGGTCCCTAGAGAGTGTAGCTCAGAGGGATTGGGAGTTCATTAAGTGGATCATGTCCAACAGCTCTGGGTTTGGCATAGCTTTGTATGTTAGGCAGAGACCGTCCCTGAGTAGGCGATATGCGATGGAGTAAAGCTGTAGTTTTTTTGAGACGGTCTACGTAGGGCATCTGTTTGAGGCCAATAATCCTCTTTGTGAGGTATTTCTGTGATCTTTCCAGTTGTTGTAGATGTCTTGTGAGGTACATACCAAAAGGGGCGTTGCACTCTATAATGGATCTAATGAGTGATGAGTAGAGGGGAACAATGACCTCTTTTTTTCTGGATGAGAATCCTTTTGTGATGAGATGAGCCACGTAGAAGGATTTCCTGACCACTGTGGCAATGTGATTATCAAAGGAGAGACTACTGTGCACCTGTGTCCCAAGGTCTCTTATCACATTTTCGGCATTAAATAGACTACCAGCTATGTGGTAGTTCATGGATACAGAGATTTTACCAAAGGGGATGACAATACACTTTTTGGCATTGAGCTTCAGAATTTATCTAATACACCTAAAAAGGTAAATAGAACAACAGAGAACAACATATATTGCATCAATATGCAATTTGTGAACAATAAGAAGTCTGAAACTCAAATGATTGCCAGTATTGACTGATTGTAATCCTCAGTGTTTTATCAGATAATCAAATTTTATGAAGGACAAGGCAAAAATATTATGTAAACTCATGGAAATTGTGTGAGATTAGGGTTAGATGAGGAGTGTGACTACAGGCAGCATTTTTAGCCAACAACTTCAAAACCTTTGTGGTAAACTAGGAAATCTTCTCTGAAGACCTCATCTGAGTAAACTGCTCACAACTTTACCAGCACTTCAGTGCTAAACAAACCTTCCAAGTGTTCATTGTTTATATTGCTGTAAATTCCTGTCAGATATAGCAGAAGTTTGAAGAGAATTGATGATGTAATCCTACAGAAAATGAAAGACAGTACTGTGGCATAGGAGTTTTACCCCTGACTTCTCCATGGGGGAGGTTAGGAGCTAAACACTTTCATTGTAACAGTGCTGGCCAGGGCAGAAAACACAACATGGTCATGTGTATGATGTCATTTCTGGTCATCTCTAACCCTAGTACTGGAGATACACAGTGAGGTGATATGCAGACATATTCATCATCATCATGATCACAACTAACCCCGTTTTTCCAATTTTTATACGCTGGGCCAAAACAAATAATCAGCTGCTGCCATCTCTCTCAGTTCAGTGTCACTCTTCTACTTTCAATGGCAGTCATGCCTAACTGTCACAGGTCTTGTGTCGTGCAATCCATCTCTTGGCAGGATCACTTTGTTTTCTCTTACCTTCTTCCTGTCTCTAACAAATGTTCTTCAGTCATCTTCTGCATTTCTACATATGTGACTAAACCTCCATCATCTGTTCTCTCTGCCCTTCTCTACAATTTGACTGCTCAGACATCTGCTCTGATGTCCTAATTTCTTCATCTGTCCCACAATTTGTATACTATCACCATTCTCAATCACTTCTCCTCCATCTCCTTTTAACTTCTTCAACTGCTTTGCTTTTACAGCCTAGGTTTATGTATCATACAGGTTGTACTGGTCACACCAATGTTTTGTACACCTTACTTTTCAGCTTCTTTAGCATTGTCATGTCATGTACTATCCCTGACATTCTGTGTCATTTGGCTGTAGCACCTCTGACTGTAGCTTTGACCCTCTCATCCAAAGTTTCCTTCTTGTCAATCACCCTTCCGGCATACCTGAAGCTGTTATGTTATTATACTGTTTCCCTTTCTGTCTCAGTTTTCAGCTTCTTATAATTTCCTGCACTTGTTACTAAAGCATCTGTCTTGTCTGTACTCGGTTTCATCCCATATGCCAACAGCTTTTCATTCCACACCACTATAATTTGCTGAACTTCTATTTAGAATATGCTTTTAGTAATTCATCATCTTGATACAGCTGATGTGTTGATCTGTCCCCTCTAGCTTATTTGCTAATGTAATACATCACCAGTATGAACAGCAATGGGCTCAGAGTTGAAGCCTGGTGCACATCCACTCCTAATGTAAAGTCTTCAGTGAATCTGAACATTCTTCATACGTGTGACAACGATTCCTGTTGCATTGCCTGCACTAATACTACCAATGTTTCTGGGACGACTTTGAAACATCACTGAATTGCCAAAGTTAACTTTATTGGAACCTTATCTTAGTCTTTCTTCAAGTGTAGGAATGTCAAGTTGGACTTTTTACTCATCTAAAGCGTCTTCTCCACTATCTGTCTCAGTGCAGTCATCAGGTCTGTTATACTGTGTCCTGATCTGAATTCAAACTGTTCATTTTCCATCTAATGTTCTACTGTTCGGACAATTTTTTGTCAGTCAACGTCTCCAGAACATTTGTGCAGTATGACAGACGTTTGATACCTCTTTACTGCTCATATCTGTAAATGTCACCTTTGTTCTTGAACACTTGTACCAGAATGCTTATCCCCCAGTAATCTCAGTTACATCTTTCTCTTCATGCAGCTATGAGTACTCTCAGGAGCCATTTCTTTCTTAACACACTCAACATCTTTATCATATCTGCTTGGGTTTCCTCAGACCTTGCTACTTTCCCTGACTTCATTTTACTTAATGCTGTTCCTAATTCTTCTAGGACTGGTTCCTCTTCTTTTTCTTTCATTGTAGGCTGTGCATGAGATAGTACAGCTTCAATGGGGTTTTCTTCTTTCAGAAGCTGATGGAAATGCTCCTTCCATCTGCTTTTGATGTCCTCTGCACTCATGAACAGAATGGTGCCAGCAACCTCTATGAATGGTCTCTTGTGAAAATATTCTTTATCTTTCTGTCTTTGCCTTGCAGCTTGATACAGTTTTTTTTCGCAATCTACAGAGACATATTCCATAAGATGGTAGAATTTCTCTGAAGCCTTTTTCTTTGTCATCATGACTGCCCTAGCATCATTAGTCAACCATTATTCATTCTTAGCCATCTTTTCTCTCACTTCTTTCTGCACCCCTTTCTTTTGTTATCTTATTGGTCATCTACATTCCATTAGCAACTTTACTTATGAAGTGACCTTCTTTCCTGGTCCAGCCACATATCTGTTCTGTAGTTTTCATACCTGATGTTTTCAGATGCTGACATTCTTCTTTGAGTCTACCACATTCCTCTTCTTCCTGAGGTGATAGTGTCTAATATATTTCCTTGAACTTTCAGTTAACTTCCAGGTCTTCAGTCTAGTCTGTGTTGAGTATAGAAGCTTCCATGACCACTGCTTGTAGCTGATTGTGGCCACCAGTGGTTTATGTTGGGAGCTGACTGTTTTACACTTAGGGTGACTTTGCAATCTATGATTCTAAAACTTTCAGTGGAAGCTTGCTTCAGTTCCATGATGACCATCCAATGCTAAATAAGCCACCAAACAATTTCCTAGAATGGCCTCTCTTTTTTAATTCCTCCTTCCCTACTCATTTGGACCAAGCAGTCCTCATGTCCTACTTTGGTATAAGCATTCAGTTTCCCCATTATCAGAAACAACTCATTTTGCCCTGTTTTATACAGTGAGGACTGCAAACACTGCCTGAAAAAAACACTTTTCTTCCTATTCACAACCCTGCTGTGTGGCATAAGCTGAAATTATAAATACTTCCCTACCTTCATATTCTAGTTTGATTGCCATAAGTTACAAATTCTGATGGCATCCCTTACTGTCTTTAGAAGATTCATTCTCTCTCTCTCACCACAATCCCCATGCCATTACCCAATTGGTCATCTCCTGTGCAATAGAATCTGGCAACTGAGCTAAGTGACTTTGTGGCACTGCTCTTCAATCTTGTCTCCTTAATAAACAGGATTGCCAATCTGCATTGTGTCATTATATTCATCATAGCACCCCTTAGTTCATTTTTGGCAAATTTATTGGCTTTACAACCAATTTTTACTCAACAGTGTTATCAAAGGTAAGTCAGGTTTGACAACTGGATACCATACATCCAGTAGATTATTGACCCAGAGTTGCATGGAATTATTGAAGGCATACACTTGCTAATATAGCAAATAGACCCCTTTCACTTTTGGCATTGGTTCTTGGTGTAGGTCAGAGTAGGCCGGGTCCTCAATCCATTTAACACAAATAACCATACACATTTTTGGCAAAATTCATCAGTGGCCAAATCACTTGCAGCTGAATTGACACCACTGAGTGACTAGCCATAATGCTACATGCAGTCTGTGGTCCATGTTCTCCTATTTAAAAGATAATGAGCTCCACAGCTGAGCCATAAATGGATTGGCCTAAACTACTCTTACCCTGATAGGCACCACCTAGAATCTGTACTGCTGTCCATGACTCCTTTCAATTTGTGTGCACTTTGATGTCATATCTGAATTCCAGCTGGAAAGTTTGAGTTTGACCCCAATACCTCCCACTGTTCAGCTGGAAACACCCAGTATGTTTTTGAAAAGTAGGAGGAACCACAGACAGATAAAGGGAGAACATGAAAACTCCACAGAGAACAGACACTGACAAGGGCAGGATCAAGCCCTGTAACTTGAGTCTGTGAGGTGAAGTCCATATCAATTAATTTTATACATCTTTATTTTATATTACCAGTGTCATCCCATATGAAATCTAAAGGTTTACCTTTCTTTGCTCATTCACACTAGCTCAAGTCACAACAGCTCAAGCATGCTTACTTGAGTTGGCATTTTCTCAGAATTTTTCTTTATAGATGGAGTTTTATATACTCACTACTTAGTGAGACCTAATTGTTCTAATGTCAGTGAAATGCAGAGAAAGAGCAACACAGGCATTAGATTGCCTGTCAGTGATCATTCCTTCTCTGGCATTCAGTGAACCCATGGAGGCGTGCAGAGGGGCTGCCCCTACAAAAGATATTCATCAGTTTTGTCAGACTTACTCAAAATCTGATTGGATTGGGTACGTTTACAAAAATATTTGCACTTAAGATGGACTTTATGAGGTCTAGCCATTGGGTTGCTGTGATTCAAACTTTTAGTTAGTAAGTATACATTATGTATGTGTCTTCTATAGCTCACACATCAGATAGCAGAGGCAAAGGGTTTTCACACAATGCTTAGAAAAAATATACCTGTGCTGTCTTAACTACCATCTCTCTCTCTCTCTCTCTCTCTCTCTCTCTCTTGTTTTCAGATACTCGAGGGGGATTGTACCTTGAGTTCTGGTTTCTACAAAAGCCCAAAACAATTATAATCCCATTTTCTTACATCCGTATTAATGAAACTGATACAGAAACTTGTTGGACATCTTTGAATTTTAAAGTACTGTATTTTTTTCTTATTATATTCACTTCCATAATAAGCATGCCTTTCAGTGGGTGCAACAGCTATTATAGGTATCTGAAGCCTGAAATAAATTATTTTAAGCAACACAGAAGTAATGATGGCCATGCTTAATATAGATCACACTCTGGATTTTCATTTCATAAGTAACTGCATTCCTAGTATTCTGTTTATGGAAGATGGCCTTACTACAGTTTCATTATCATGAAATAGCTGTCTATATGTCTGCATCCACACTCAAACCTGCAAGTACTCAGGACTGTTTTCATGATCATTGACAAGTGCTATAATCTTTACAGTGCTTATTTTCAAATTTAACTGAATATTCCAGAAACTTTCAAAAATATATACAGATGGCTTAGACATCTTTGCTTGCTGCTTACTTCTAGTTGCCTTAAAAGACAACTCTTATACTTGAAAAGTAAAAAGTAAAATTGTAGAGTAGGTATCATAGATCCTAGTGGCATAGTTTGTATAAGTCAAGTTAGAATTATAATGTGAACAGAATCTTTTACGTGTGTGTGTGTGTGTGTGTGTGTGTGTGTGTGTGTGTGTGTGTGTGTGTGTGTGTGTGTGTGTGTGTGAGTATTATTAGGATCTTGCCTCAATTATTTACACCTGGGTCTCAAATAATGGGCTTAAATTACATGCTAAAAAATGTAACATTGTCACATTTGAAAGACTACCCCTCCCCATGAATACAATGTAGATAACTCCCCCCAAAAAATGTGAATGTTCTTAGAGGCCTTGGAACATGGGTTGACAATTTCTTATCTTTTAATCACCATGTAACAAATGTGGTCAGGTAGTCCATTTACTGGTATAACTAATTGCCAAGAGAATCTCTTCTAAATCCAGTGAGTTCATTGTTCCCTTATATTCAACATTTTTTAGCTCAGTTATTGAATATAACAACCTCATTCAGATATATCTCACTAAACACATCAATCAACTAAAAAGACCATAAGAGGTTCCTGACTAAGAAGATCAATGGATTAAAAAGTAAGGTGTTCTTGAATTTCGTAGTCTAATATCCCCACTGTACGCAAATCCCCTTTTAAATGTGGTGCTTTGCTTTTCATATCTGAGTTGCAGTCCATGAACATGACTCCAGTCATCCCTTCAGTAAGTTGTCCAAATGTGCAGAAGCACTTCACTAGCAACAAATGAATTATTTCTCGCAGTAACCCCTTCACTAGCTTGTGTAATTATGCACAAGAAATAAAATGACACAAAATAAATGATTTTGCCTAGTGATCACTTCAACAGTATGTCCAAATATGAATAAGCATCAAAATGAAACATTTCCCCAACCAATCCCATCAGCAGTATGTCCAAGTATGCACAAGCACCAAAATGAAACATCTCCCACAATCCTTCCCACAGAATGTCCAAATATGTACAAGAACCAAAATTAAACACTTCCATTGATTCCTTCAGCTATATGTCCAAGGATTCATAAATACCAAAATTAAACATTTCCCCACCAATCCCTTCAGTAGTCTGCCCATGTTTGCACAAGCACTTCACTGACACCAAATAAAACATCTCCCCCAATGACCCCTTCAGTAGACTGCCCATGTATGCTCAAGCACTTCCCTGACTCTAACATTTCCCCAATGATCCCTTTGATAGTCTGCCCATGTGAGCAGAACCATGTCCCCAACAAAAAATGAAACATTTTCCCCAGTGACCCCTTCAGTAGCATACTCATGTATGCACAAGTACATGCCTGACACCAAATATAGCATTTTCCCTTCACTTTGCAATTCCATATTCTCCTGTTAAATTGCTGCTTGCTGGTGTAAGTTCAGGGTTATTTACATATTTTGTATGCAAATTAGCTAATTATGAATTCATCTCTATGAATCCTACTGATATGCAAACATGTAGTGCCCCTTATCTTCATATTAGCTGCCCCCCATCACCTATGCCTTAAGCATATTATGGTTTAGCTATAGGGAGGCATGTTTATAAAAAGGCCTCCGCATTTACCTGTTGATCCTGAAAATCCATGATTTGCATATCCACCAAGTGCTGCTCTTTACAGATTAACACTATGTCCCAGACTATAAATACCGGCCTTTATTTTCCTACAGATGGAAACTTGATAATTGGTGTATGTTCACAAATTCACCCCAGGCTTTACAAGCCTAGTCCTCCATGAAAGAAGAGGCTTGGTCTGAGGGTGGATACTGGCATGGCATAAATGGTTGTATTGCTAACCTGCCTTGTAATTCATAGAATTCCTGCAGTGATTTCTAAAATAAGGATTTTTTTTCTGGTTAGCTGATATGCTCAGAGTTAGGCAGCCCAAGGGCAAAAATTTAGACTGTCAGTGTTACAGCCACTAACAAAATGATTATGAATACATTCAGATTTGAAAAAAAAGGATTTATGGTGGAAGATTAATTCTGCATCCAAATCAAGCACTGAGATCCTCATACTGTGGAGCTTTTCTCCCTTGGCCTCTACTGAAAATGGGACTTGCACCCAGTTGGACTCTCCTGCTAAGCAAAAGACAATACATAAACAAGTAGATAAATACTTCCACACAGCAGGCTTTGCCCCCTATACCCCCGTACATAATACAATTGATTCTAAGGTTGCTGCATGTATGACTGTCAAAGGAAAAACAACTTCAAAAAGATCATCACATGGCAGGTTCAGGTTAAGGCACTTTAATCTTGCAGCAAGGAGACAAAAACATGCTAATACAGAGTTGGTATAACTAGAATCAGGAAGTGAAGCCATTCTTATACATTTCTTACAAGACATTGCCTACTAAGCTGACGTAATAAATCACAAGTTGTTACAATATTATTTCATAGCAGCTGTTTGTCCATGATTTTCTACTGGCATATCAAGTTTATAAAAAAAAAACTTCCTAAGAAAAACAACGTGGCCTTGGAGACCACCAGTTAGATACAACTTCTCACTATGCAATGTTACCATTCAAGGTACTATGGCTAATTCAAGCACAAAGCAAGTACAGATTATAGTTCATTTCTTCAAGCAGTCTTTGTTCAACTGTATCTATCTTTTCTGCAGCTGTGCATGTTCTCATAACACGAACAGAGCTGATTGTTCAAGTTCAATAACATTATAGAAAACAGTATTGTTCTATTCATTATTTTCCTGACCTAGCAGATAATCACCTGTTTCTCAGTAAATTTCCAAAAGGCATAAGCATGAATTTTGCTGTGCTAGCAAATACTAGGTCAGAGCGCATCTTGCAGTTTCAGAAAGCATCTTGTAGTTTCATACAAAACTAAGCTGTACATAAAATAGAATGAAATGTGTTAACCCTTTTAGCTTCTGATAAGCACTAAACATATACATTAATACATATTTTTCTAACAATGACAAAGGGAGATTACAGTTGTAGGGACTGCTTTCAAAAAGAATGCCTTGGCTGAGCAGTGCAGAGACAGGACATACATTGGTACTACTGCTAACATCAGCTTTGAAATGAACTCAACCCATCAGTAGGACTGATTGTGGAGATAGGATGAAGCAGGTGAGAAAAGTTGGAGGGCTTTACAGTGGCAGAAGGAAAGCAAATAAAACTCAAAAGTATGATACAAATGAAAGAAAAAGCATTTTTGCATGGAGGTCCAAGCCTCCCATGCACCCTCAGTATAGGGGCTTTGATCCCCAATACTTCCTTATTTGTATCAACTCCGTAGTCACAGAACAGTGATGAAAAGTAACAAAAAATATACCATACAATGTGGTGTGAGCATAAGCTAGTCCTTTTCATCCTCACTATCAATGATTGTATAGTTGCACAACCAAAACATAATATCAACTGAGAGAAACAAACACAAGTGTACAGAATTTACCTCATTAATTGTCTAAAACTTTAACCATCTTTTCAATATGTCTAGATCCAGATGATGAAAATGGTAATACATGGAGGGTTGATATATTTTCATTAGGCTGATCTGGTAAGGGGAGCAGATAATGACTAAGAACATTTTTGTTAAGAACTGTGGACAATGGCATGTTAAGCATACTTTAAATTCTAAAACTGGAACCAAGCAAACAGAGGATTGGAAAATCCAACAGTCAGAATGCACAATAATGGGGAAAAGGGAATATATTTTCTCTGTCTAGTGGAAAAGATAGTTCTTTAGAATATGAATGCTAATGAATTGTGCCTCTGTCAATCACTGAGCATGCTGCATTCAGAAAAGGGACCTGACTTTCACTGTTCCATTAGTACATATTAGTCTTAGAATAGGAGGTGATGTCTATAACTGAAGGGAAACAGAAAAAAATAGAAAAAAAAGAAATGAAAAAGAAAATTAAGAAATTGTGATAGATAATTCTAGATACAGTTGTTAATATTTCCAAACTTCCTCTTGTGAATGCTAATGTAGTGTTGTAATGGGATAAGAAAGATGATACTAAGAGATTAGAGAAACCCCTATGTTATTTAAGTATACTGTATGTATCTAAGTTTGGGGCTTTGAAATGTAAATGGGAGAATGAGAAGGAAATAATTAATAATCAGGAACTGATGAAAATATTCACTCTGCAAAGGGATATCCCCTCTATCTAAAATGTGAAGCAGGTCAAGCACCCACCAGTATCCTAAACTGGGGAATATAACATTGGTAGTGCCTTCCATTAAACTGCATGATTTTGTGGAGTTCCTGTTCTAATTTGATGATGGCAAATACAATCTCAAGAAATGTGAAAGTTTAAGTGCAATTATAATGCTCTAGCTTGGTAAATTTTCTCTAAACTACTGCAAACTCAGAGGGAGAGTATATAAGTACAGGTGGTATAGAGATGAAGTGGCTTGCCCACTGGAAAAAGCAGTTACAGTAGACTCTCTCTTATCCAGTCTCACTGGGACTGGACCTTAGACTGGATAAATGAACGGCTGGTTAATCAGAAAAAGCATACAAAATACTATGTATAGGTTGTTAAATTAGATTTAAAAAGTATATATGTCGCATATAAATATTTATTCATTGGAAGTGAGCATAAACAAAAGAGAGGAAAGTCTTGGAGGTCAACGTTTCAGTTTTAAGACATGGCTTGTAATTTATTTATTTATTTATTTTATTTATTTCAGTTTGATTACCGGGGAGGTCCACTGGGCTTTGGGGCCCATTTTCAGTGGAGGCCCGGGGAGAAAAGTTCCACAAAAACAACAAACAATATTGATTACAAAAGAGTTCAGACAAAAATATAGCAATAGATGAAACAGGATTTTACAAACAGCCTACAATAGAAAAGTCTAATGGCAAAATAGTAAAATTAACATTTTTAGTTAGGTTTCGGCACAGAAAGAAAAAAATGAAGTAAAATATTTTAGGTTAGAGAAAGCAGGAGGTAATAACTTGAGCTAGGAATATAGGAGAGAAAAGGAAAAAAAGAAGGCCAGCCTAGGGTGACTTAGCAGTTGATTCATCAAGTAAGAAATATAAAAGTGGCCTATATAGCTAGTATTTAAGAGAGACAAAAGAGAGTTTAGTAGAGAATGGAAGTTAGCCTGGGGAGAAGGAGGAGGATGGTTTGAAAGGAGTAGGTTGAAGAGTGCAGTTGCAAATTCTATTTAGATAGAGGTGGGAATGAAGTAATGTTTTGAAGTTGTTTAGGTTGTGGCAGGATCTAACAGAGGTGGGTAGGGCATTCCATTTTTTAGCAAGGGTGAAGGATAAAAGCATTTGGCCAGCTGGGTGCTTGGGTTTTTGTACAGTGATCACGTTTTGATGAGAAGATCTAAGGGATCTAGGAGGGCTATAGGGTAGAAGAATGTTGGAAAGAGCAGGAAAGCTAGTTGGATGGAACAGTAGTTTATGGGCTATGGTGAGTTGGAAAAAGGTCAGTTGATTGGGGAGTGCAAGCCAATTTAGAGAGTGGAGGGGAGAGCAGTGATGAGTGATGGACTTGGCATTAGTAGCAAATTTGGATATTTTGTTATAGCATTGTTCCAATTTGGAGGAGAGACAGGATGATAGATTAGTGAGCAGTGGAGCGCCATAAAGCAGAGAGGGAAGGAGATAAGTGGAGGCGAGGGTTAGCCTAGTAGAAGGAGACAGAAAGTGGTTATTTCTGTACAATAAGCCCAGTTTTATGTGTGTTTTTTTGATGTTTTGCTGGATATGATGATTGAATTTCAGCTGGTCATCAATTAATATACCGAGAAGTTTGGTGGAGGTTACTGTTTTGATAGTGGAGTTGGAAAGGCTGGTAATATGAAAGGAGTTTTTGTCTAGTGGTGAGGATTTGGAGGGAGGGAAGAGGAGGATCTTAGTTTTGTTGGCATAAAGGGAGAGGTGATTTGGGAACATCCAGTTTTCGGTGGTAGAAAATACAGTTTGGGTTAGGGCTTGGAGTTCAGTTTGATTAGTGGCATGGCAGATGAGGGTAGAATTATCAGCGTATTGAACAATTGTGGTGTTGGGGATGGCTTTATGGAAGTCATTAATAAAGATATTGAATAGTAATGGGCCAAGAATGGAGCCTTGAGCTACTCCGGTAGGTGAAGGAAGGTAGATGTAGCTAGGCCCCATTTCACAGCTTGGGATCTGTTTGAGAGGTAGCTAGTGAACCAGGAAAGAGCCTTTTGGCTAAGGTTAAGGTTGGAGAGATGGTTTAGAAGGAGGGAGTGGGAAATGGTGTCAAAAGCTTTAGATAGATCTAGTAGAACAATTGAGACTACATTACCAGAGTCACGAGCAGAGTTCACAGAATGAAAGAAAGAGAGAAGGGCAGTGGTGGTACTGTGTCCAGGGCAAAAGCCGTGTTGGGTGGGGGAGAGTAGTTGATGTTCAGTAAGGAAAGGCAGGAGTTGGAGGTGTATAGACTTTTTGAGGATTTTGGAAATATGGGAGAGGATAGCAATGGGATGAAAATTAGAGACATTACAGTTCTTACCACCTTTGTGAAGTGGATGAATGAAAGCAGAACGCCAGAGTTTGGGTACATAGGATTCAAGCAGAGACCTGTTTATTAGGATGCTGATAGGTATGGCAATGGAGTCAGAAGCTATCTTTAGGAAGGAGGAAGGGAGGTTATCAGGAGCATTTGAGCAAGGTTTGAGTTTATAGAGAAGTTTCCTTATTAGGTAGGTAGGAACAGGTTTGAGTTCAAAAATGGGAGGGTGGCAAGGGAAAGTAAGATTAATGTGGGTGGGAGGGTTGTTATTAAAAGTCTTGGTTAGGTCAGCAATGGAAGAAGTAAAGAAGGAATTGAAAAGTGAGCCAATTTCATGGTCAGATTTGCTGGTATCAGGGCAGGGGTTGTTTTTAGTACCAGGTGTAAGGAGGGAGTTAATAGAGTTCCAGAATTGTTTTGGATTTCTGGTATGGTTTTCTTGTAATTTGATGTAGTAGGACTTTTTATCTCTAATGACTAGTTTTTTGGCCAGGTTTCTCAGTTGTTTAAACTGAAGGTAAATACCAGGCAGTTTGTGTTTGAGGTAAGCTTTCCAGGATTTGTCTCTTTGGTGCATAATCTTTTTTGTATCTTTCTAGAGCCAAGAGGTGGGTTTAGATTTAATTCTTTTTCTTCTCATAGGAGCGTGGGAGTTAAGGATATTTAAGAATGTAGAATTAAAATATTCAACGGCTTCGTCTAGTGGCAGTGTTTTAGGGGGTTCCAATTAGTTAGCCTAAGGGAGCTAGAGAAATAGTCTTGGTTAAAGTTGGTTAGGTTGCGTGTTTGAATAAAATGATGAGAGTGAGGAGAAGTGGGAGTGGCTCGAATAGAGAAGGCGGGGAGGTGGTCTCCTAAATGGTCAGGAATTACACCAGATGAAGTGATTTTCTTAGGATGGGACACAAGTATCCAGTCAAGAATGGTGCCAGGGGGTTGTTTTTATTAGGTCTGGTAATGGAGTTAGTAAGTTGAGTGAAGTTGAATAGATTGATGGTAAGGGAGGAATTAGGATTATTAATATTTCCCCAGTCAATGTTTACATCTCCCAGAATAAAGGTTTCTAGTTTAATGTTAGACGATGACCAGGCAAGGATATTTTCCAAAGTATTTACATTATTACCAGGAGGAATATAGAGGGAAATAATGCAGATGCTTTTGTGGATGTTCATTTGTAGTATGCCTATGACTAGTTTTGCATTATTGAAAAATGGGATGGAATTAGGGTATGGGGTTATAGTGAAGAGGTTAGAGTAGATTAAGGCAACTCCTCCTCCTCTTTTATTAATGCGGTCAGATCAGAGGGAATGAAATCCAGGAGGAAGGAATTCAGAGTCTTTGATGTGAGGTTTAAGCCAGGTTTCAGAGATGGTTAGTATGTCTGGAGAGTTTTGGGTGAGCCAAGCATGAAAGAGTGTGATTTTATTTTTTAAGCTTTGGGCGTTAAAGGTGAGGAATTTGATATTTTTATTAATGTGTATATTATTGGAGGTGTTCAGATTTTTTGGAGAGAAGTTTGTAGGGGGATTTGTGGAAGAGAAGGTAGGACCTGGACTGGGGTGAATATCACCAGCTAAATGAAGGAGAGTATAATGGGGGGTAAGTTTATTTGGTTTGTGGTTTGTTAGGTAATAATGGTAGGGATTTACTTTAAATCTATGGGTGTTATAAGGGACTGGAAGTAATTTTATTTTGAAGAGAAGTAGAGGGTGGGAAGTGATTAAAGAGAGTGAGATATTGTGGAAGTGGGATGGGGGTTGGTTTGGGGGTGGAAGAGGAGAAAAGAGCACATGAAAGGTAGTGAAGGAGGTTAATTGGCATAGCAACGATAGAAGTAAGATGAGAGTGGAGAAGAGAAGGACCTTTGTTGGCAGGCTATGCATGATAGTAGGAGAGAATGAGAGATAAGAGAGGATAAGGTAAGTGAGAGTAAAAGTGATTAGGGGTGTGTTGGAGGAAAGTGGGAGGGGAATAATGTGAAGTCTGATTGATCAAAAGATAAGGGAGGGACTAAAGGAGAGGAGTAGTGTGATTGGGAGGAAAGGGGGGAGGGACTCTTAGTGAAGGTATAAGTTTAGAGGTACTGGGGGCGGGTGGGAATTGGGGGCAGGGTAGGGGAGTGGAGTGAGCCCACAGGGCGAACGGAGCGGGAAGAGCAAAGAAGGTGGGAATGGCCAGAAACAATCAGTGATCTGCTAGAAGGAGAGCTACAACAGGGGGGCAGGTAAGAGGGTTATAACCTTTAGAAGCTTAATTTCCTAAGGTTTGATGGTGAAGGAAAGATACTCTATGTTATTTGTTTTATAAAGATAGAATAAGAGTATGAATTTGTGATATATAAAAAGTACACAGAGTGGAGAGATCAAACTACAGCAGTCTTAGGGAAAGGACGGACAGTGTCTAGAATAAGTGTATCTAAGTAGTGGGATGAAATTATGAAATTATGGCTATTCCTTGGTAAGGGCAGAGGATGAAAAGAAGGGAGAAAAGGGATGGAATTACAGATAAGCTAGGTGAGGGCAAGGACACTGTCTGGGAAGAGTTGCTTTGAGGTGAATTAAGAGGGGGTTTGATTGCAGGACTTATTAATAGGAGGGTGCTACCACCTAGTGGGAAAAGAAGGAGGTACACTAGAGGAGAAAAGGTACAACTAAGAAAGACGGGATGTGGAGATAGGATAGAGGTGGAAAAATAAAAAAACAAGGATGGAGTTGGGGGGCCAGTGCATTGACCAAAGGTAGGCTGCTCTCGCGTGTGCTAGGTAGGGTGAAGCCTGAGTAAGGTAGATACTACTATTAAAACATGTGAAACAGATAACATACACTGAGTTTCTGTGAGGAGAATAGGTCGCAGTAAAGTTATATGATATCGAGCAGACTGTCCACCGCTGACTTCTCTTTTGATGGCCAGAATATTTAGATTGGCAGTGAAGAAGGGGAAAAATGAACTCCTAGGGGAGAGGACTGAGTTTCTTTGGGGAGAATAGGTCGCAGTAAACTTATATGATATCGAGCAGACTGTCCACCGCTGACTTCTCTTTTGATGGTCAGGATATTCAGATTGGCAGTGAAGAAGGGGAAAAATAAACTCCTAGGGGAGAGGTGGGAATGAGAGCAGCAGCCTAGATGCAGGGCTAAATTCACGGAGGACGCGGACTTCCCAGATTTAAAAATCAAATTAAAAAATTATATTGGCAATGTGTTTGATAGTATGTGGAGGTCATGAGTGCATGGATCTATGCTAAGTGAGGTTTAAGAATTTTGCTTACAGAGGCATGTGAGTGAAGAAACAAGGGCCAGTTTGCTTGGGCAACTCCCAGTGACTGCATGTTAATGACCATCAGTTTGTTAACTTGAAAATATATAACAGTGGTCTGAGGGTTACAGGCATTTAGGGGAGGATGCTAATATAGAATAACAGGGCTGTGGGATGACAGAACTGGTAACTTCATCTGCCGATTGCTGGGTTGGTTGTTGAATTAGCTGATATAGTCACGAAATACTGGTAAGTCACTCTTATCTGGCCTCGCTTTAACCTGGCACTTCAGAACATCTTAGCTTATCATTTTTATCTTAAAATATTAAAATATCGAAACAAAAATGAACTTGCAATATATAAAATAAAAACTGCAAGTTTGTTTTTGTTTCAATATTTTAACATTTTAAGATTAAACTGATAAGCCAATATGTACCGAAGTGCCCAGAGGAGGAAGAAATGTTGTTCTTCTCTGTTGTCTGTTGCTACAGCTATGGCAAAAATTTGAAGGCCAGTTGAAAGAAGGCCGGGTAAGAGAGAGTCTACTGTAAATGTTTAACAGTGACTTATACAGTTCAGTGTTACTTGTGCTTAACCACTCTTAAGTGTTCCTGGTTTTGTGACTCATACTATCAAGTCTCATCTTTCAGATGACATTGATTGTAGACATATATATATTTGTTTTCTCAGTTCTGGTGTATTATCTCATTCTTAGTGTTCATTCTGTTTAATACATGTTCACATAAAAAAGGAATTAAAATATCCATTGCATCCAATCCAGGATCAGAGATTTAAATATAGGGCTTCATGCTAACTGCAGTATCATAGCACAAAAGAATGTCAGGGACCTTTTTACTAATATAGCCTTGGCACATTTTCAGAGTAAACTTTTATAAGTAAACCTTTCAGATTTTATGGCTGTAAAATAAACATCATATCATTCTAAATTAGCAGTGTAAGAAAATGAAGAAAACTATGTCGAGGTTATAAGCCATAAGCATGGATCTACTAAATTCTTGTGGAATGTAGTTGGGTTATAACTTGTTTAGGAAACATCCATTTTTTCACTGAACAACCATTTAAAGAAGGGGAACACTCCTGCATGAGTTAATGAGACAGCTTGGGTATTTGCAAGCAAAATTAAAGCAAATAATAATACAGCAAACAACGTGCAGCTATTTTTTCAAATATACATGTTGGTAAGAATGTTTATGCCACTACTGTGATATAAAAGATTTTTTTTGCCTCACTCTGTTGTTAAATTTATAATGATGTGCACTATGTCCACAGAGCCAGCAAGTAAACTAAAATGTATGGTTCACTCCTAGGTCAGTTATGTTCTGTTACAGTCTTATATATAAAAATGCATAGACAGACACCTCTTACATACAAACCAATTAATAAAACAATACATTTAAAAATATACGTAAGAAATAATACACTAACCACAGATTTTACAGTCATTCAATTAAACTGGGGTTAGCCTTACTCTATTTAGCAATCTCTTTTTCTGTAGGTTATGAACAAATATAAATCAGTTAAACCAAAATGTTTTGCACTATCACATCCTAACTGCCACATTTTTTTTCTGCTATTAACAGCTCATCCTATAGTTCGTCTAATTTTTTATTTGCAGTATCTTGCATATGGTTTCTTAACTGGATATCAAAGCATGTAAGTTTGACTGGCTATTTATTGCACAGAGTTCACCAAATGTCTAGAACGCCAACTCTGAAAATGCTACAGATACTTTGAGTGGATGAAAGCAGTCTATAAGGCAACATCTGACAGCTAGAGCAGCAGTGAAGCTGAAGAACATAATAGGGACAGCATTTCCCCCAGTTGCTTGCTAGCTTACAGGCCCACTGAATAAAATGGTTGTGATTTATTTAATTTTTTACTGCATAACGACTGAGTTACAGACTATTATTTAATTACATTTTCCTACCTATTTAGTTTAGTTTAGTGGAAGCTTGGGATTTACTGTCAGCCTTTTGGTACTTACAGTCAAGGCTTTCCCAAAGTGTTATACTACAAATGCTCAAAGGCAATTTGCTCATGACACACTTCCTTGCTGCCCACACTTGTTTCAGCAAGTGCTTTAACTCCCATTAACCTGATCTTCAGTGGTGACAGCTGCTTGGCTGAATTCATATTCAAGTCTGAGTGCAAGCAGCTGGTCACATTGGTTACAAGATCCTCTATCCCATGGCATGGAGCAACTCGTCTCTGAGTGCTTGGGACTCAACCACTTCGAGTGTACCCTTACCAAAGCCTTACCTCCCAAACTTTTACTCATCCTGAGGCTAATGGTGCAAATCCCAATGTTTTTTTTTTCTTTTTTTCAGCATTTTACAGTCACTGATGTGGACATTTGACATACTCTGTACAATGAAAAGCTGATCAAAATTACATGCTTCAACATGTTCAGTCTTCAAACCCTGTCTCACTAATGCATTAACCTGATGCTTCATTCATGCTCTAAAATCCATACCTGTGTAACAACAATTTCTTTTAAAACAGCTACTTCAGAGTTTAGTTGTTTGAATAGCTAAAATGGAACACATGCTCATGTAAAAGCTGAAGATAATTTTTCCTGAGAATGGTCATGTGACAACAGCAAATTTCTATTTTATGCTTCACCTGTTTCTTTCCAAGAGATAATCGACCTTGTGCAGAGAA
>NC_056751.1:198038943-198168943 GCF_019279795.1 Protopterus annectens | reverse complement strand
ATCCAGACATGCTACTCTCTACCTAACTCCTTGGTGCATCCATCCAGGTAGACACAAAGACACACACACACACACACACACACACACACACACACACACACACACACACACACACACATACACACTTACAAATACCAACACCATCTCAATACTTTACTGGACTTGCTTGTTCTATGAGTGTTCCCTTAGGAGTTAATGGCTGACCACTGTTTTTGAAAGTGTTCACTTTTTCCACTTAGAGTTAAATTTTATAGCCGAGTAAAACAGGTTATTCAAACATTTTCCAGGGAAAGCACATGGATAATTAGCATTAACCATTCCCATGGACTGACACATTAGTAGCTGCCTCTGCTCATGGGACCTTTTTTCAGATTAAGGCCCCATGTAGAATGTGTCACTCTTCTTATGTGCTTGAAGAATAAGTTGAGTATTGTGTGTTTGTTTAAGTAGTTTATTGTTTACAGATACATCAGGATGGATGGCAGGAACATTAAACTTAAATGAACTATGTAACTAACTGACTGACTACATACTTGCATGCTCACACTCTGGGTATTCACTCAAAAATGGCACTCTTGCTTGCACATGCTCAGTACTTATGTGTATATGTTCACTCACTGGAAAGCTTCTTATAGGTATATCACACACACTGAACAACATCCTTTCTCTTTTCTGAGCTGTGTCATATAAACAATAACATTTCAATAAGCATGCAATTATACAGACACTAATAAAGAAAAACAACATTCATGAATAGGTTGCTGTGTATCTGGAACTAGGTTTCCAGATGTGACCTGATCTCGTGACATAATAATTAGGAATGGGTTTAGCAACAGTGACAGTCACTGGAGAATAAGGAGTCTCAGGGATTTTCTCAGGAAAGGAGACTGCTGACGGAATGTCCTCTGGAACATGAACATTGGATAAGTCACTCTGAGAACTAGAGTATTTGCCACAGGCAAGATGCTATAACACTGGTTCGGACACTGGTAACAAATGCTTCCGATTTCATCTGAATTCCATTCCTTGTGATTCCACAATGTGCGATCTCAGCTCTTGACAAAAATTTGATCCAATCAAAACCTTTTAATGTCTGCATCCTCACTATCACCCCCTTTTTTTCTCAAAATTGTTTTTATTTTTCAAATACATTTGAATGAATTCCATAGTATTTATACATAACATCTTAAAAAGTATGTACACTATTTACATTAACCTGACACTATAACAGATCTTAATGTATACAGTTACTTTATAAGTATGTCCAATCCATTATCAGAGTGTCTGATCAATTATTGTATAGTATCAATCAATGATAAGACTTTTCTCCCAAAGGTTGTTGATGAATGGCTTTGGATACATTCTTAGTTCTTTAATTTTAATTTCCACTAATGCTGTGGTCTTCAGTAGGCTATAGAAGTCTTCCAAAATTGGTATTGTGTTTGTATTCCATCTTGTTATACACTTCCTCGAAATTGCAAGTATAGTCTATACTAGATACATGTTTGACCTATTCAAATGAGGACCTTCGTTCACATTTAATAATACAAGAGCTTTAGTTAAATAAAATGATTAATTAAATAAAGCTTGTAGAAAGTTATTAATACCATTCCAAAATGGCTTAATTTTAACACAATCAGAGAAAATATGGTTCCAATCTGCATGTGTACTTACTCACATCTCCAACATATTCCTTTTATGGAAGAACTAATTTTACTGATTCTATCTGGGGTTAAGAATGCTCTGTGCAAGCATTTCCAATAAAAATATTTCCCGTATTGTGTAAAGGATGTATATTTTATAGATAATAAGATATTTGTATTAATATCTTCAGTTAACTGTATTGAGTGTCCTTTTGCTATATATTTCCAATATGTGGTTTTGGGTGTTGTTTTATAGTTTATCAATATTTTGTAAAATTTTGAAATACTGTTTCCCATGTCAAAGTCATTATATATGATTTCATATATGTATTTTGTAAATGTTGTTTTTATTACTTGCATATCTAAAACGTTTAGGTCTTTTATACATTGGAGCCAACAAACAAATCCTTTTTGTTCCCAGGAATTATTCATTTCTCTATATATTTTATGTGGAAAGTTCTTTTGACTATAAATGGTGTTAAAAGATCAAACCAGATTATTAAATCTATATTTGGATTAGTAATTTTCCTAAATGAGTTACTGTAATAATTAATCATACAAGTTTTAGTGGGTTTAGTTATGTTATATTGCATACTAATATATATGTGCCATGACAAATTGTTTTTATCTATTTGAAATTTTTTGTAAATCAAATTCATTTATTGATATTACAGTTAGTAATTCTTTCCAATTTGCAGAGTAATTTGGATTTATCCAATTTGATATTGTTTTAGATATTGATGCTTTCATATATGTTTGTATATCAGGAAAGTTTAATCCTCTCTATTTCCATAGTCTGATATGATGTATTAAAGTTATTATGTTTCTTTTGGGAAACCATAAAACATTTATTAGGAATTAATTCATTTCTTTAAGTATATTCCTTTCTGGTAACAGTTGTATTGCCAAGGCTACATATAGGATCTTGGGCAGTTAAACCACTTTTATTAACTGTAGTCTATCTTAAAATGTTAATATTATTTTGTTTCATTTTCCACAGAGATTTTAATTGTATTGATATTATTGTATTTTATGAGACTAATTAATTATTATTATTGCATAACTCAATTCCTTGATATTTTAAGGTAGATTCTTGTTTCCCTATGATGTGATCCCCCTTAGTCTGCAGTTCTTTTTTTATTTAAAAATAAACATTTTGATTTTGATTTATTGAAATGGAGTCTTGAAGTCATGTAAAATTTGTCAATTAATATATATAATTCTTCTACTGTCTCTTTTGTATTAGATAATGTTAGCAATATGTCATCAGCAAATAGCATTACTTTAAAATTGTATTGTTCATAAACATCTATTCCTTTGATTTTTAAATTGTTACGAATTGAATCTGCCAATATTTCAAAAGCCAAAGCAAATAGAATTGGTGACATGGAACATCCTTGTTTAGTGCCTTTTGTTATATGTATAGAGTCAGAGGTAAAAACACCTAATTTGACATACGCTAAATTATTTGTATATATATTCTTTAGGAGATGAACAAAGGATGCAGGAAATTCAAATAGCATTAGGATTTTGAATAAATAGTCCCAAAGTAGGAAATCAAAGGATTTCTCTTTATCTAAGCCAATTACGAGTGTTTCTTTATTTCCTTTATTAACATAATCTATAAGCGAAATTATCCTTTTAATGTTGTCATGTGTGTATCTATAATATATAACTCCAGTTTGATCATTAGTTATTGTTTTGGATAGTGGTATTTTCATTTTGTTAGTTAATATTGGGCCAGATTCAGGAAGGCTTACACGGAGTTCAAGAGTAGTGTAAGCCTCCTTGTAAGCCTCCCGATTCAGGTACAGGCCAAACCTCCGTGTAAGAGACAGCTAACACGTCTCTTACACGGACTGGGCGTGGAAATGCTCAATACCTCATTTGCAGCTCCAAGATATGCAAATGAGGTATTTGAGCGATCCACGAAGCAGAAACCAGTCCGTGTAACGGACGTGTTAGCTGCAGAAATGTACTCAGCTGACAACTGAGTACATTTCTGCAAAATCAAAAACGGAGCTATGTCAGCTCCAAATAAAGGGTGCATATGTGTCATTAAGCATGCCAATGGCCAAATATGTGGCCATTGGCATGAAAAAGTGTTGCAAAATAAGTTATTTAACTTTTTTTTTTCACGGGATTATTGTGTTTAACTGCAGCGCACACCAGCAAACGGGTGCGCTACCTAAAACTGAAAACCGAAGCTTATAAGCCCACAATTGTGGGATTTATGTATTACATGGAATGTCAATGGAGGGACTTGCAGACTAAAACAATATGGCCTCCGTTTAGTGGTTGTCAAGGGGAAGCTCCGTGTAAGATATGTAACTAAGCATTACTAGGCAATCCTATGTAAATGAGGGTTACAATACTGAATCACACTGCCACATAGGTAATGAGCACTTTCTGAGTAGTGTAAGAGTTAGAGAAGGGGGAGGAACAGAGTAAGAGGTAGGTGACATCACGGAGGGAAGGATAGAAAGAAATGTGCCAGATTGGAGGGCAATGTAAGGTAACAGATGACAGACAGACATCAGGGGGGGAGGTGTGTCCCAACAGAACACTAGGAAAGTCAAGAAATTGAGGGTATACGCTATCCCTACACTCCATGTTTCTTGATATACGTGCATGCGCGCGTGTGCGCGCGTGTAAGGCAGGTTCAACATGTGGGAGCGTGTTGCAAACTGTTTACAATGGTTTGCGCGGGTGTGCATGTATGTGTAAGGCAGTGTGCGCGCGTTTTAGCATGAATCAGCCTAGCTAACACTGTGTAAGGATGTGTGCGCGCGTGTAACACTGTGTAGGGATGTGTGCGCGTTTAAGTGACTGTGAGCGTGTTTTAGCTGGTGTGCACATTGCTCCCCCTCAGGAAACAGAGAGGAAACAGGAAACAACCAAAATACAGGGAAACTGCCAGGGAATACTGCTGGAGTTAATTGGTGGAAACAATTACAAGCAGGCAATTACACAGGCAGACTAGAAGCCCAGCCCAGCACTTAAAACACAACAAAGAGCAGTGAAGGCTGTTTCTCACAAGAGATACTGCCAGAAGCTAAGCTATCAGAATTGAAAACTGAAATAAAGCTGAACTCAGAGCAGAAATGCTAGGGGCTGCCATGGCTATTATAATCAGGCATAGGCGAATTGCTGAGGGTGGTGACAATGCAGATGCTGACAGACAACCCAGAGTGAGGAGAAGGAGAAGAGTATACAGGCCCAGGGTCACCTACCATGGGTTACATGAGCTGGAGATAGTAGAGCGCTATAGAGTGGACAGAGAGCTCCTGCAGCAGATTGTTGAGCTGTGCAGGCCACACCTCACACACAGAACCAACAGAGGGGAACCCATCCCAGTGGAAACCAAGGTATGTGTTGGCCTAAGAATACTAGCAACAGGTACCTTCCAGAGACCAACTGGTGATATGATGGGGATATCACAGGCATCAGCCTCCAGGGTACTGCACCAGTTCCTGGATGCCATGTCACCACATGTCAGTGATCATATATATGTCCCTAATGACCGTGAAGTTGTGGCCAGCAATATGCGTCTCTTCCAGCAAATAGCGGGATACCCTGAGGTGCTGGGTGCAATAGACTGCACGCATATGCATCAAAGCACCAGCCGGTGAGCGGGTAGAGTCTACATTAACCACAAGGGATACCCCTCCATCAACTGCCAGGTCGTGTGTGATGCCCAGGGCATAATAATGAATGTGTGTGCTGGCTGCCCTGGGAGCTACCACGATTCCCACATCTGGCATCTGACGCAGCTGTACCAACCATTTGCCAATGGGGACTTCCCACACGGACACCTAGTGGGCGCTGCAGGTTATGCACTTGAGCCGTGGCTGATGACACCCATCAGAAATGCACACACACCTGAACAGGAACGCCATAATGAGGCACACGCACAAACACGTAATATCATAGAGCGTGTGTTTGGGCTGCTCAAGTCACGGTTCCGGTGTCTGGACACATCTGGTGGAGCTTTGCAGTACACACCAACTACATGTACCCAAATGATCATGATATGTGCTATGCTACATAATATGATCCTGTGGAAACAGCTGCAGCAGGACCAGCACAGGGCTGGGCCAAACATCCCCACCATTGCCAAGGCCACCACAGGCAGGGGTGACTCGGAGGAGGAACAACCTGACCTTGTCCCAGTAGGCAGAAGGAGGCGTGCCCAGTATGCCCTGGCCTTGGCAAAGAGGCAACGATAGCACATACGCTTGGTCAGTAGGAACACTGGGACTGATACCCGCTCTGACTCACTCATACAGTATCAGGGATGCCTAACATGACACAACCTGCTTCCAAATGTACAGGGAGTGTAGTATGTGTATCCGACAGAGGTGGCCCTGCAGCACCACCTGAGGCATGAATGCCATGTGTTAAGTAATGTAATATCATGTACAATATGCACACCTGAGGACCCCAACTAACATCCATATCCACGCATATGACCCTGTGGAAACAGCTGCACGTCATACAGTGATGTACATGTGCAAAAACATGGAACAAGATACAAAATGAGGGTGTCTAGCAATAAATAGCATGGATAACCACACACCCATGTTTGTACCACAACAAGAAGCAACATGGAATAGCCATGGTCAAAAACAATGTCTAAAACTGACTACTACTATATAGCCTGCTGCAGACCACTGTCCTAATAGCAGGAACTGCCCCAGGCCTATGTCCATAGGTTCATACTAGGCTATCTGCCCTAGGGCATTAATAAGCCTAGGCCAGAGTTTTGTGGCGTCTGCCACCCCTGCAAGTTGATGGATATGCCCATTATTTTGCTGTGCCTCTGTCAAGCAGTGATACTGAGGTTATCCCTGGGGTATACCTGCAATCTCCCATCCATTGGTCAAGATCTCACTTGAACAAAGCCAGTGAGGTGCTCAGCCCCACATGTACCAGGATGTTGTTCCACAGCATATGGACTCTCTGGGTGATGAATCTGTCCCTCCAGCACATCCTATTAATATCTGTGTTGAGGTTTAGGTCTCCTGCCCTTGTAGTTCTGATGGATGTAGAGGTCTTGAGGTGAAGCATGTTCATAAAGTCTGGGTTGGACATAGCCTTGTATGTCAGGCACAGATCACCTCTGAGCAGTCAGTAAGTGACTGAATACAGCTGGAATTCCTTCAGTCGGGCAGCATAAGAAATATGTTTGAGACCCTTTCACCTCCTGTCGAGGAATTTGTGGGCCCATCCAATCTGAATGGGGCAGTGTATGCAATCATTGGTGTGATGAGTACAGGGGAACGATGACCTCCCTTGATCTAGATGTGAATCACTGCATGATGAGGTGGCCAATGTAGAAGGCCTTCCAAACTACCCTGGCAATGTGAGTGTCAAGCAAAAGGTCACTGTCAACCTGGGTGCCCAGGTCCCTGATAACCTACGTTGTGCTTAGAGGATTGCCACCTAGATGGGAAGTAGTGGGAACCTTGTTCTTCCTGAAGGGTATGGCTATGCATTGTTTAGTGTTTAATGTAAGGCCATGGCCATGGCACCAGTTAGCTGTGTCTATGAGACCCTTCTGAAGGATGTCTGTGTCAGATGGGTTTCCAGCTATGCTTCCCAGTTTGCAGTCATCTTCAAACTTTGTCAGCCATAATCCTCCTGTGTTTGCTCGTACTTCTGAAAAGTAGATACTGAACAAATGTGGGCCCAGGCCTGAGCCCTGTGGGACACCACTTGTGACAGCTCTGGAGTGTGAACTGGCACCAGCAACTTTGACCCTGTGTGTTCCGTCACTTAGCCAATTTGCAACCCATGCTGTGATGTATGGGTTCACAATTAAGCTGGTGATGTTTTCAATGATACCTGAGTGGGGTATTGTGTCGAAAGCCTTTGCCAGGTCAAGGTAGGCTGTGTGGACTGCCTTGCCCACGTCAATGGCCTGGGTGAGTGTTTTGAAAAAGTCAACCAAGTTTAAAAGGCATGATCTGCCCTTGACAAAGCCAAACTGGATTGGATCCAATGTCTGCAAGTCCCCTATGTCTTCATTTAGAATTCCCATTATGATCCTCTCCATAGCTTAGCAGAACAGGCTTGTCAAGCTGATGGGATGGTGTTTCTGGGGTTGGTGGAGGCACCTCCTTTGTGAAGTGGGTCCACCATTGCTGTATGCCACTCCTTGGGAACATATCCTGAGGTGAGGCTAAGATTAAACAGCTGCCCTAACTGTGGGTGTAATTACTCATTGAGTTCATGGAGCACACAACTGGGGACACCATCTGGTCCCATGGATAAAGTGTTTTCTGCCTTGGATTGAGCAGTTCCCACCCCAGCAGTGGAGATGTTTGGGGGGCTATAATCCTCTGGTGTACATACCCCCCCAGTTGGGGGGGGGGAATCTGCACTGAACCTGTCAGTCAGTATGTTGCCAATGTCTGTAGGTGCAGTGATATCAACATTATTCTGAACTAAGTCTGAGCATATCTGGGAGTTTCCTCCCAGGTTTCAAACATAGGTAAAAAAGGCCTCATGATTGTCCCTGGAGTCCTGAGTGGGTTTACTCTCAAAACATGCCTCGGATGATTGTATGGGGGAACCCAGTGTTTTACTCACAATGAGCAGGGTGCCTTCCCCACGGATTACGCTCTATCTTGTAGTAGCTCCTTCCTTGTGTTGTACAGCTTGTTTATGGCTAGGGTCCACCAGACTGGATGCTTGCCTGTGGTACAAAGAGTCATTATTATTTGGGATTGCCTGAACCATGCAGTCCTGGAGGTGCTGGTAGAAGGCATTTCTAAGTGATACAGTGGCTTGGGTAATGGTGTCTGCTGGCCTGGGGGCCTTGAAAGAGACCACACCAGTCCTCAGAAATGTGAAGTCGGCATTTGAGAAGGTCTTCACCGTTTCATTTCCCATCTGGGGTGTGGGTGGGATGTGGACTCCCACTGAGAATAGTCCATGATCTGATCTCACCAATGATGGGTATATGTCTGGTGTTGAACAGTGTGACCCCATGTTCGTGATGATGTGTTCTAGTATGTTGCCTCCACTTGAGGGATTGGGACCAGTTGTTCCATGGCATTTCAGTGTATGAACTCTTGGAACCTTTGTGTTAGAGTGTTGTGGCATGATTAGTGATCCCAGTCTATATGTGGATAGTTGGAATCACCCAGTAGGATGGTGTTTTGAGATACATTTATCCCCTTCAGTGTTTGCAGGATAGCTGTGTGAGGTACCTGAGTTTGAGCGGGTGGCATGTAACATGCTACAAACTGCAGAGCAGTCTTGCCTACGGTCACTGGCACCTGGATGGTCTCTGATGCATCGTGTGTTGCCACCAACCATGAGGTGAGGGTGTCCTTGATGAATATGGACACCCACCATCCTTCTTGGTGTTGTCGGGATGCTGGTGCCAGAATGCATGATATGAGGTAACACCCGATAGTGTCAGGGTGCTGTCAGAAGCTGTGAACCAGGTTTCAGGCACAGCACAGACATCAATGTACTACATACTGAGAAGGGCATAGAGTGTGTGCAGCTTGAGGTTGAGACCTTGGGCATTGAGCAGCATTACCCTTAGTGTCTTTCCTTTACTGTGTTCTAGGGTGGTAGGTGTAGAATCTGAGTCTTGCATAAAAAGGCACAATGGGGTGGCAAGAGCATCATCTGAAATCCGAAGCCCAGGGTGACAGGTGCAAGCCGTCCCTTGCAAATCACCGTGGCCTGTCCAGCATGTCATCCCAGGCAGACAGACATTGGACCCCTTAGAATGACACCATAGTCTAAGCAAAATACTACAGCTGATCATCTTGTCTCTGTTTATGTGGCATCATACTTGGTGAAGGTAGGATACTGCCGAACGTCAGGGTCATACCTGCCTGGCCTACATAATCAGAGGGATCCTCTATGTCTCTTTCCATGTAGTCCAGGGAGGTACATCTCAGGTCGTTCACACCAGCATGGATTATGACTGGGTCAGACCTGTACTTGCAGTTTAGTGACCTGAGTGCTTGCATTATGTGGTGGATTCCAGTGCCCGATAGGCAGCTTACTGTGACCTCCTCTGTACCTGATCTGGTGAGTGGGACATCAGTGTGTCTGACTATGGAGTCACCTATGACAAGTGTGTCTGGCATTGTGTTTGGCCTTAAGGGCTGTGACTGTTTGGCACACCAACTCTGTGGTCAATGTGTTGCATGTGCTGTGCCCTGTGGAGGCAGTTGTGTGAGTGTCTGCTGTGGTGGCCACCGCCATTCTGGTAGACTTCTGATCAGAGCCTCCGAGAGTGTCTCTGTGTGTCTATGTGTATGATCTTAAGTTGTGACAGTGCCATGTGAGACTGGATTAAAGATGTGTGTGTGGTTACCTTCACCCTCTCTCTGGTCTTGCTAGTCCTATGTTGAGAGAGCTCAGCCTCCACTTTGGCTATATAGTTGCATCTCTCACATGTATGTGTGTTTTATGGCAGAAGGAGAGGGTTGTCAGTGTACATGAGGCAACTGTAACAGTGCCTCAATATTCCCAGGTTCACCAGCTGAGCAGGAGAGGACACTAGCAACTGATATCTAGACATGCTAGAAGGAATAGACAAAACAATGTTGGAATACAGGGAGATATCAAGCCCCCCAAGCCACATCATACTGTTTGATTGACAATAGCTACACATACACCGGTGTTTCATAGTGTCATAGTGTACTACTAGGCTATCTGCCCTAGTGCATGTATAAGCCTAGCCATAGTGATGTGGCTATTGCCACCCCTTATAGTGGTAATAAGTGTACAGAATAGATTCTGAATATTGTGCCTCTGACTTAGTAGTGACACATTATGACCCCTTACGTAATTGAATAACATGACTGTGTCTCTGTCTAGTCTGTGCCTCTGTCTCATATGCAGTTGTCCAGATGTCTCCTGAAGAGAGTCAGTGAGGGACTCTGTCAAACATGAACTGGGATACTCTGCTAGAGTGTGAGATGCCTCTGAGTTATGACTCTGTCCCTCCAGCATGTCCTATACATGTATGTGCTGAGGTTCAAATACTCAGCTCTCATGGCTCTGGTGGATTTGGATTGCTTGCAGTGGAGTATGTCCACCAAATCCTGATTGGACATGGTCTTGTATGTCAGGCATAGGTCACCTGTAAGTATGCGGTATGACACTGAACAAAGCTGGACTTCCTCTATTCTGGAAGCATATGACATGTGTTGAAGAACCCTGATCTTCATGGTAGGTACTTTTCGGGTGCAAAGGTGCAAAAGGCAGGATCTGCCCTGTACAAAGCTGAACTAGGTGGGAACAAGGGTCCACAGGTCAGTAATGTGTCTGTGTAAGAGCTCCATGACTCCTCCCATATCTTTGCAGACAAGGCTGGTTAAGCCTGTGTGGTGGTAGTTGCCATGGTCTGTGGAGGCATCCCCTTGTGGAGTGGGACCACTGTTGCCGTATGCCAGTGTTCAGGTACATATCCTGTAGCAAGACTAAGGTTAAATAGCAGTTGTATATATGGGTCCAGCCCCTTCTGGAGTTCACATAGCATGCAACTGGAGATACCAGCAGGTCCCATGGATGCTGTGTACTTGTCTTTGCTGAGTGTGGCTCTCACATGGACATCCAAGATGACAGTGAGGTTACATACAGCAGTGATAACTATCTTGTTTTGGGGGTGAGGGAGGGGGTAAATCGCACTGAAGCTGTCCGTCGGAATGTTGCCAATATCTGTCAGGTCACTGGAATATATGTTGTTGTGTACCAACTCTGAGCATATCCGAGGGTTCACAACCAGGTGTCTGACATAACTGAAGAAAGCAGTGTGGTTACCTTCATTGTCTTTGGTGATTTATGTCCCCAAGTTGACGTTGCATGTCTTTATGAGATAATGTAGCTTTCTACTAGTGCTGATCACAGCTGTCTTCCCTTTTGGAGATGTAGCTCTGTCTTGCATTAGTAACCCTCATCTGTCATACAGTTTGTTTATGGCTGGGGTCCACCAGACAGGACACTTTCCCTTTGTGGAGAGGGTCCTGTTTTCAGTTGTGATTGTATGGTCCATGCTGTCTGACATCTAGCTAAGGGAGGTCATTCTGGTTCTGCAGTTATCTTTCATCAGCATTAGAAATGACCACAACAGCCCCTGTGGGTGTACCTCATGCACACACATCCAGCACCTGTAAAGTCCACAACAGTACCTCACCAGGAGTATGACAGAGCTGGAACACATGTAATGTGTAGTCTGATTAAACAGAGTGCAGCTCCACACACTGCCATGCTGTCCACCCAGATGCAAGCTGTGCCTGATGTAGAAAGCCATGTCCAAGCTGGAATCAATGCACATGCTGCACCTTGTACAATCTGAATGGCAGGGAGCTATGCACATGAGGGACCTGAACCCCAGCACTGACATATATAGGACAGGCTGTACTGCATTATCCAAAACACAGAAGCCACCCCCACACATGAGTAAACTACCAGTACAGGTTGTCCATAGAGACACTGGTTGAGTCCCTCAACAGGAATCCTAATGAGTGGATGGGAGATGGGAGGTTTACCCTGGGTATCAATGTTATGTCACAGGTAGACAGAGGCACAGTATACTAAACAAGACATATGACATGTCGAACTGCTTACAATGTGTTGATGGACAAACACATTCTCCGACTAGCATTAGGTCAAGATACCTCTTGAACACAGCCAGCAAGGTGCTCTGCCTCAAATGGACCAGGATTGTATTCCACAGCATAGGAGTCTCCGAGTGATAACTCCATCCCTCCAACATGTCCAACATACATCCCTGCTAAGGTGTAAGTCACCTGCACTAGTGGTTCAGGTGGATCTTCTGAGTCTGAGGTGGAGCATGCCCATTAATCTCTGTTTGGACATGGCCTCGCATGTCAGGCACATGTCACCTCTAAGCAGACGGTATGTGAGTGAATAGAGTGTGAGTGTCGTCAATCTGGCAGCATATGACAGCTGTTGGGGTTCCTTGATCCTTTAGGTGGGGGACAGTCAGGGTGTCTCCAATTGCTGCAGATGTTGTGTGAGATACAGCCAGAATAGGGCATTTGACTCGATCACCGGTCTGATAAGTGAAGAGTACAGGGGAACAATGACCCACTAGATCTGGATGTGAATCCCAGCCTGATCAGGTGGGCAATGTAGAAGGTCTTCCTAGCCACTTTAGCAATGTGAGTCTCAGAAGAATGGCGACTGTTAACCTGGGTCCCCAGGTCCATGATAACCTCCTCTGTGCTTAGAGGATTGCCACCTATATTGTAGCTTGGGGTCACCTTGCTTTTCCTGAAGGGTATGTCTACACATGTTGTGCACTCTGACTTCAGGCCATGGCCCTGGCACCAGCTATCAGTTACTGTGAGTCCCTTCTGAAGGATATCTGTGTGTGATGCACTGTCCACTATGGTGCCCAGTGTGCAGTCATCTGCTAACATTGTCATCCAAAGTCCTCCCATGTTGGCCTGTACTTCTGGGAAGTACATGACAAACAATGGGGCCAAGGACTGAGCCCTGTGTGACACCACCTGTGACCAGCCTGGAGTCTAACATAGTGCCAGCAACTCTAACCCTGTGGGTCCCGTCCTTAAGCCAGTTTGCAACCCATCTTGTGACATATGGGTTTACATTTCAGTTGTTAGGGTTTTCCACAATACCTGAGTGGGGTATTGTGTTGAAAGTGTTTGCAAGGCCAAGGTAGGCTGTATGGACTGCCTTTCCCCAACAATGGCCTAAGTGACCAATTTGAAGATGTCAACCCAGTACAAATGGCATGATCTGCCCCTGACCAAGCCAAAATGGGATGGGTACAATGTCTGCATGTCCCCTATATCTTTGTTTATGAGCTCAATTATGATCCTCTCCATAGATTTGCAGACTACACTTGTTAAGCTTATGGGGCAGCAATTAACAGGGTCTGTAGAGGCACTGCCTTTGTGCAGATGTGCACAACTGGACCCTAACCAGGCTGTTGTGCACACTATGGAAATGTAAAGCAGTGATAGGACTAAAGGCCAGGATACTGACCACCACAGTGAAAGTACTGAAACACTACACTAGACAGTGCTACAGTGTTAGGTCAGTATGAACGGATGTTGACAATTGTGCGCAAAGTATCCCATGCAAAACCTGCAGGCACAGTATACTCCCTGTTTTGTTCACACAAAAAGCATTCGGACAGTAACTACACAACATGGCACAGAACACACAACCATAAACTTCAGGTATTTGTTGAAGGTCACACTCATCCACAAATGTGATGGGCTGCAGAGTTCAACATATGTAAAGCCCACACTGGGCATGCTCACACACTTAGATAAATGAGACATCTTTCACACAACATGCCACATGAAGGCTGAACTGGGCATGCTCACACACTTGGTCCAAATGTTACCCCTAGCAAATGTGAAAACACACCAGAGGATGCTCATCCCCTTTCTAGACACTGATCATGTAAGCACCCTATAAGTATATTGGAGAAAAGGATTCTCTCAGTAATCCGAATAGCGTGCTGCGCTAATGCGTCCGTCTCTAGTGTCATAACATAGTTAAATAGGGGTTTGAATCCAGCAGGTGGCAAGTGTGTGTGAAGGGGGGTAAGTGTGTATGAAAGAAACATCCCTTTTGGCAACTGGGAAAACACACCACAGGATGATCATTCCACTTTCTAAACTCTGATGATGTCAGCACCCTATAAGTATATCAGGGGAAAGGAAATTCCCCAGTAATGCGAATAGCGCACTGTGCTAATGTGTCCGTCTCTAGTGTCATAACCTAGTTAGGTAGGGGTTTGAATCCAACAGGTGGCAAGTGTGTGTGAAGGGGTGTAAGTGTGTATGAAAGAAACATCCCTTTTGGCAACTGGGAAAACACACCACAGGATGATCATTCCACTTTCTAAACTCTGATGATGTCAGCACCCTATAAGTATATCAGGGGAAAGGAAATTCCCCAGTAATGCGAAGAGCGCGCTGTGCTAATGCGTCCGTCTGTAGTATCATAACATAGTTAGGTAGAGGTTTGAATCCAGCAGGTGGCAAGTGTGTGTGAAGGGGGGTAAGTGTGTGTGTATGAAAGAAACATCCCTTTTGGCAACTGGGAAAACACACCACAACTTTCTAGACTCTGATGATGTCAGCACCCTATAAGTATATCAGGGGAAAAGAAATCCCCCAGTAATGCGAATAGCTCTCTGTACTAATGCGTCCGTCTGTAGTGTCTTAGCATAGCTAGGTAGGGGTTTGAATCCTGCAAAGGGAATGTATGTGTGGTTTATGTGTGTGCACTATGCTGGGAGGGTTAACTGCCTTTTGCCAACTGGGAGAACACACTACAGGGTGCACATCCCTCCTCCTACACACAGATGATGGCAGCACCCTCTAAGTACAGCATTAGTAAGGATTTCTCCAACTACTGCAAATAGCACACTCTGCTAATGTGTCTGTTTCTACTGTCATTGCACAGTTAGGTATGGGTTTGAATCTTGCAAATGGAAAGTATGTGTTTTACTGTTGGTGGGGTTAGTGTGTGTGCACAATGATGGGGTGGGATGTGGCTTTTGCCACATGGGGCTATGCACTGCAAGGTGGTCATTACCCTTAACAAGCAGTGATGTTGATAGCACCCTATACAAACAAAACTACAAAACAGAAGGTGGTGGTACTGATAACACATGTAAGGTAACACTTCTTCAAGTAATGTCCACAAAACGGAGTAGGATAATCAAACAATTCTTTTATTCTATACAGACAACATGACAACAGACAAGTAACTGCCAGTACTCAGTATAGTGTTACATGCTACTGTAACACGCACATGTATCCGAATATACCTAGATAGTGTTCTGAAGCCTGAATGTGGCAAGTGTGTGGATGTGGGATGTGTCTGTGTGTGCATTCGTATGGGAAACATGTTTGCTGTGGCAATCAGGGTACTACAGTACCTGATGCACATTACATCTTCCAACTGATGAGGTTGCCTGAAACCTGTGAGTACAGGTAGAGAAGGGGATGCCAGTAGTAAACAACATAGTGCACTTCTGAAATGTGTACCTGTCATGTATCAACAGCTACTCATGTAGGGTGATAAATAATGGGAATGGCAGGTGTGTGTGTGCATCTGTGTGGGTAGCAGGGTGTGTATAGATGCATGTGTGACAGAACAGATACATGTAGCTGAATCTACATAACAGCACAATATGCGCATTGCCATAGTCAATGTTAGCATGTGATGGTGTGCAGCTGGTACACTTTGTTAAGTAGTATGGGTGCAGATAACAATTGAGGACATTCATACAGTTACTGCAGCAGGACTGCTGGGATATACACACATTTATACTGCAACAGTCAACAGTTACCAACATGTTACTACTTATACACATCTATGTAGTCACCCTGTGCATCAGCAACGTGTTTACCTTTACCTGCACCGATGTTGTAGTATGCAGGAGGTGGCACAGTGTCATCATATGCACAGGGTGTGGGTTAGGTATGCCCAAGCCGGCCACTGGTAACACCAATTGACATGTGTGTGTATGTGTGTTTGTGAGGGGCAGCAGTACAGGGTGGACCGTTGTTGGTGCAGTGTGTGTGTGTATGTGTTTGCCCTAGGTGTTAGGTTTCCAGGTTTCTGCATGTGTGTAAGCACGCACACAGTCCCACATAATGGCTACCATGTACAGGGTTTTGTGGACAGCCACAGACTGCACCTGTCAGGTCATCCAGATCAGTGTCTGTGGGCACGGACACGGTACCTGTGCCTGGCAGGGTGCTACGGGCCGTATCCGGTACTAACCCAGACTGGGTACTGTCATCGGAAGCAGGGGTGTGTTGACTGGACACAGTTCCCTGTTGGGACTGTCCAGAGCCACGTGCACGTGGTCTCCTGGGTTGTCTGGATGACAGCACAGACCCAGCATTGCTGGGGCTGGTGCTGGCACTTGAGGCGCGCGAGTGGGCCTGTTGTCGTCCGCGGCCACTGCCAGCTGGTGCTCTTGCTGGCATACGGCCACGTCGACATCGCAAACGCACACCATCGCCCTGGCCCATGGACATCTGGTTGTGGAGCAGCTGTTCTATGCCCCCACAACGTCTGTCAACGACATCTGTGAAGTTACGGATAGCATTCGCAACATCATGCATGCCGTCTGTCATGGCTATGTGACATGCTCTCAGCTCCCTCAGACCCTGTCTGGTGTACCTTTCCATACGTGCCTGTGCCTGCATGACAGTTCTAAACATAGTGGAGGTTGACATACCTCCTTGGGCACGCCGGCCAGAGGCAGTACGCCACGGATGCCCCACGAGAACCCATGGGCGACTGTCTGCGTGGTACCATTGGAGGCCTCTGCACATGGCTGCCTTGTGAGGATGCATGTACCACAGGTACCACATTACCCTGATCTATGCCCACTGCTGACTGTCCATCACCTAGGGACAATGGTGACAAAGGATGTAACGGCAGGATGACTGTGCGCATTGACGGTGTTGAAAGCTGTGTACTGTCAATTGGCTGACCAATGGCGGACCCAGACACACCTTCCTGCACCATTACAGACATTTCATCATCATCAGTACCTGGGGCACAAGATTCAGGTTCCCTGCTGCAGGTCACCAGAGCAGCACCAGAACCTATGGGAGGAAAACATGGAACACAGATTACAGTCTCAATACATATTTCAAAGAGATGCACTTCAATACTAATGCACACATTCAGAAATGGACACATGCACTCATGGACACTAACACACATGCACACTTGGGCACAGGCACACTTGCACACATGCACACCCCACAGTAAACACACACATCAGTACCGTGTTACACTACTCAATTTACTACCTGTCAATTACAGTTATTGTGAACACAGTCACCAGCATGTCTACTACAGAGTTACACTACTCTTCCTAGTTTTATAAATTGTTTTACAGATAATTTTAAAAGACTCACCAGCATGTATGGCCTGCCTCATTGCTACATGGGAGGGACCTGGAAGTGTGAAGAGAGTAATGTCAGTGGGCACATGTGTGCCATTCATTTTGCACATGATACAGTACAGTAGTACACTAGTTCCCTTATACACATCAGCTGCACATCATGTCTGTATATATATCATGATGACAGATACATACCACATGCACACCTTATGCGTGCATGAAGTAACAGCGTACAGAACAGTCATATGTACATACCAGGAGTTAACTCTAATCTCACCCTTACCTCTCTTCAAACGTCAACTCAAACTGTACTTCCAAACCCACTGGCTTTGTTCTTCTTGGAGTCCAGGCTAACGTCCCTCTCCTACCCTCTCTTCACCTTTAACCCCTCATTGTGCATAGAAACTAGCTTCTACCCTGTTTCTTTCACCTTGATGTCCTTCTATGCTCTGACCTACTTCTCCCATCCCTCCCACCTCCTCTTGACTGTCTTCCTTCTTTTCCTCACTTCCCTTCTTGACTCCTGCCTCTTCCATATCATTGTATCTGTCATACTCCTTCTACTTCTCTACCCTTCTGAGCCCTAACTATTATGTATATGGCTTTTGCCTTATTGCATAACCATTATGCTTTAGGTAGGATTGCTTTGAAACCAACGGTACATTGTGTATGACTCTAAACTGTTTGACTTCCTTACATGTATGTTGATTTAATTAACAGGCTGGTGTACAATTCTATTATGTTGGCTGTCTGTAATGACAACTTGTCTGTCTGCCTTTATTACGTTATGTGTGGAGCTTTTCTCCACAGGCCTCTACTGAAAATGAACTTATATCCAGCTAGACTATCTGGGTCAACAAATGTAAAAGTAATAACAATAAATTAATATGGCATCTTACCTGCACGCTCGCTGTCTTGCTGCTGTGTGGATCCAACCTCCATCAGGATGCATGATGGTTGCTGTTCTGGGGCTGGATCCACAACACTTAGCAGTAGCCCCTCCTGTCTGGTGAGGGGGGATGTGTGGCCACCCCCCCCACCTGTGGCAGCCTGTTGCCTGCGGATATCTGCAGCACGCTGGCGGACATTTCTTATCAAATCACTGCAGTGATGTCTCACCTGCTCATATGTCCTATCATGCATGCCAACATCATTTATCCTGCTAACAAGGTTTTGCCACAGTGCAGACCTCTCCTGCTGATTCTGGGTGGTGCGTGAGAACAGGATGGCATAGTCACGCACCAGGCTCTGGTGGATCACGTCATCCTCTGCAGCAGAGTAGGCAGGATTCCGTTTAGGTGCCATGTCTATCTGGAAAGGTACACAAACAGGTTATCAGCATAGTATCTCAACAATACATGGTACACATTCTATACAGGTAGTGTTAACTTCTACTTATTACTGATTGGTTAAAACCTGATTACAGTGTAGATATCATTCTATGTCATTTGTACTAAGTACTTGGCCTTCAGACCAGTTGTTTTACATTAGGGAGGTTGGTGGCAAGCACTGTGGTGGCAGGACACATATCTTTCATCCATTGAAGTTGGGAACTGCTGATTGTGGGCCCAGTGTACAAGTGTATTACTTCTGGTATGGGCAGTTGGCCTTCAGGCCAGTTATTTAACATTAACGAGGTTTGTGGTCTGCACCCATGTGTGATAATAGGCTGTACTCTGCCATTCATAGCTGGGGACATCTGGTTTCAGGTTTATAGTGCCTGCATATCTGAGCTGTATCTTACTGACATTGCTACACCTTGTTTGTTGTAGCAAACACTACATCCAGGCCTCCTGCATCTACCTTTGTTTATATGCTTGTTATCTGTTAGCTTGTTATTTCACTGGTATGCTACATCCACATAGTACACATCTTTGCAACACATCTGTGACTCACTACTGTTATCTGCATTGCTTACTGTACGTACTTCCATGTTACACATGACAGCAAGTGACTGCTTGTCATTGTTGCATTTACTTCATTGTGACACATTGCACTTAGGTTACCTGGCATTTGCTCACTGACGCTTTTATATCAGTCAGCAGTTGTAGGTAATGTCAGTACACCCTCACTCCCCACTGGACCTTGTTTTCAATCATTAGTGATTACAGAGTTCACAACAGTATTCTAGCATGTCCAGAGGTCAGTTGTCAGTTCCCTCCTCAGTCCAGCGGGTGAGTGTGGTACTCCAGAGACAATGTTAGAACAGATGCATGTACACAGACAACCCCCTCCTCCTAACAACAAATTCAAACTCATGTGAGTGATGCAACCATATACCAGACTGGAGGCTAGGCTCTGTCTAGTCAATACTGCCATAACCAGTCACGTGGCAAAGGGGATCACTCACTACACTTCCAGTCTCATGTAGACCTACCACAACAGCGGACCTAACACATGATCACACATGATCATACTTGTAGGCTCAGACCACAGCTCTGCCTATGCAGCAGAGACCTTCTAAGCAGACATCCAGGCAACCACTACCACATAAACGAACATGTGCAACACATATCACACAAAGCCAATGTGCTGAACACTCACAGCCATTAACAGTTAACAACACACCTCATACACCTGTACTAGGTGCCTCTATCATCAGGCACACTCACATCACGTTCACCAGGCTTAACGAGGTGAGGGTCACGGTGTGCAGCCTGTCAGGCACTATGAACTGCCACATAACACAAACAGTCAGGTAACCCCAAGGCAGGTACAGGTATGACTCAGTCAATGTCCATGCTGCTGTGAATGGCCTGACACATTCCTCCCTGGACTACATGACATGAGACATTACAGAGCTCTCTGAGCACGTAGCCTGAGACAGTTTGACCCTGACCTTGAGTAGCATCCTACCCTCACCTAGAACAATGCCACAATATCAAGGCACGATGATCCCTTCCAACAATTGACTGACATACTGGTGTCATTCACAGGTGTGCCAATGCCTGCCATCTTGGGGTGGTATGCTTTGCTAGGGACAGCTTGCACCTGTCACCCCTGTCCTATTGACATTTGGCAGAGCCTCCTGCTACACCCATAGTGCCTGTATTAGGCAAGGCTCATAAGGCAAACCCACATCCATTTGTATCACAAAGGATGAGGAAGTAAGAGTGATGCTACTCAACACTGGACGTCTAGACCCAAGGATGCACGCACCCAAAACCCTACCTAGCATTCTGGACATCAATATCTGTGCAGTAACATGAACCTGTTTCAGGTTTCACAGGAGCACACCAGTACTACCACGTTATAGCTGTTACCATTCTTGTCGGCCACAACACTTGAACAAGGGAGGGGGAGTATCAGTATTCAATGCAGATTCCCACGCCTCGACATTGGTGGCACAGTACAACATAGGTGTTAGGCCATTGAGTACAGAAGACGTAGTTGGGGACCTGGGGAAGAAACATGGTAGCGGTCTGTCATTTGTCTACCACATGGCCAACGTGGATTGACAGACATGTTATATAGCCCAGCTAATCATGACTGATTCACATGTATGGCAGGGAGGTCATTGTGCCTCTGTACTCATCCATCATCAGGCCTATAATTGCGTACAATGCACCTTTTGGGATGTACCTAACCAGACACCTACAGCAACTGGTACAGGACAACAGTACATCATCAAGGGGATGCAATGGCTCACACAGATGTCATATGCTGCCCAGGTAAAGTGAATCCAGCTGGACTCAGTGGCATACTGCCTGTTCAGAGGCAATCTGTGCATGCCATATACAGCCATGTCCTACCTAGCAGTAATGAACGTGATGCACCTCAGGCAATCAGAGTCCCATACAGCCACATGCTCAGGAGAGCTGGACCTCAGCAATGACATACATGGACATGCTGGAGGGGCATATTCCTAACCGAGAGGCTCCCTTCACTCTGTAATGAGCTCACACTACTGGTTAGGCAGAGTCCCTCATTGACTCTCTTCCATAGGAATCTGGATGAGTGGATGGAGATCATAGTTGTACCCCAGGTATCACTTCTATGTCGCTGTTAGACAGAGGCAAAGTATACTAAAGTCGGACAAGGGCATAGCAGCATAAGATGTGATTGGGTGGCAAAAGACAAACACATTCTACTAGGCTTACCAATGCCCTAGGGCAAATAGCCTAGTATGAACCTATGAACTGTTCATTCTCAACTGTCCGAGCTCATTACAGAGTGAAGGGAGCCTCTCAGTTAGGAATTTGCCCCTCCAGCATGTCCATGTATGTTCTATTCAGTCGCTTACCGCTTGCTCAGAGGTGACCTTTGCCCAACATACAAGGCCATGTCAAACCCAGATTTGATGAATATGCTTCACCTAAAAACCTAGATCCATCAGAGCCACAAGGGGAGACTTAAACCTCGACACGGCTATTAATAGGACATGCTGGAGGGATAGATTCATCACCCAAAGACTCCCTATGCTGTGGAACAAAATCACGGTATATGTGAGGCAGAGCACCTGGCTAGCCTTGTTCAAGAGAAATCTTGACCAATGGATGGGAGATCGCAGATATACCCCAGGGATTACCTCCGTGTCACTGCTCGACAGAGGCACAGCAAAATAATGGGTATGGTTCCCCATACTAAAGGGGTGGCGTAAGCCACAAAACAATGGGCTAGGCTTGTAAATGCCCTCGGGCAGATAGCCTAGTATGAACCTATGAACATGTGTGTACTGCTATAGTACATCTGCCATATGTTGCATGTGTGTGTGTTGTGGGGGATGCACAGGTAATGGCCAGATACTTCTGCACAGGTGACACGTCTGACACATTCTGGGTGTTCATCCATACATACTGGATGTGTGCTGGCATCCAACCCTGTGATGTGGACACACATTACTCAGCCTGGATATACATATCTGAACAACACTACAAGCACAGTACACTACCTTGCTATGTATGCATGTTATTACACAGTTATTCAGTAGTTATGACAGTGATGCTATCCATGCAGCCCCCTGGGCCAGTGGAAGCCACAACACACACCGCCAGCACCTTTGCATATGCGTACCACAGACATCCCACATACTGCATGTACTGTGCACACAGTTATCTAACCCAGAACAACTGCACACCACTTATTAATCCTGTCCAGTGGACTACAGATACAGGCATATTGTATAACAATAGTAGGAGGCTACTGCAGCACAGGGCAGATTCACATGACAGGAAGGCATCTGTTGTCTGCAGTGTTAAGATGCTGCACATTCACCAAATGCACAGATATTGCCAACATTGTTGCAGACAGTTTAGGTGCAGGTACCCCATTGTCCTACACACGTGTTATTAGTTATCCCAGATGACTGTAACCTCCCTATCCTCTCACATGTCCAGGTGAGAGCCACCCTCATCATTGCAGAACACATATCATCACTGTTACGAAATGGTATCCCTGGATGTGTGCTACATTCACCCCTGGAGGACATAGCACCACATGACAGACTGATATTAATCCCTGGCCATACTACAGGATATGTACCTGAACAGTGCCATACATACACAGTGGTCCCACACCAATGAGGAGGAACCTCTACTGACCCTGGGAACTACTGCATCATATGCACAACTGGCCTTGTGTTCTAAGCTATGGAAGTGTTAGTTATGTCCCACATGTACAACAATATTACATATGTTTATATTTCATGACTATGTACACACAACCTATCTCATGGACATACCTATAGATAATGAACTATGATACATTTGGAGGTGTCACAGTATACACAGGATTAACCTGCTACTTTGCATTACCTGTGTTTGTGGCAGCTGTTGGTGTGTCACTGGTGCTGCTTGAAGTTTGCTGCTGCTGCTGCTGCTGGTTTTGCTGCTGGCTGTCTTTATTTCTGTTTTGTTCTGTTTTGTTCTCTCTCTGTCTCTCTCTCTTTCTCTGTCGGTTTTGTGCAATGAATGTATTGCATGAGTGTAGTGTGGGTACTCATTGCTTTTGTAGGTATCTGCATAGGTCCATGTGATGGCCTCTGCACCAATTGTAAGGCAGCATTTGCTAATTGCATGCAGCTGGGTGTGTACTGATTGCATGTCTCACTGTGATTTCAGGATACTGCTATAAAAGGGTATGTGAGATAGGCGTTGCCCTTTCAGATTGTAGGCGTGGACCATGCTGGTATGCTGTTGACAGTGTTTTGTGAGTGTGAAGGTTAGTACATCTACCATGCTTCATGCTGTGTTGTAGATTCAGGTTGCTGCATTTATCTTGCCTGTTCCCTATAGTGAGAGTGTATGCATACTGACACCTACAACTATATGTCATATGTATTGCTATATAAATATATATATATATATATATATCTGTGTACATATACATACTTTCATATATGTACATTAGTTGACATTATTGGGTACAAGCTAACAATTAGCAGGGCTGTTTCTGTTAACACTACACTAGTATGGGAACCCAGTAATTGGGACTATAAAAGTCTGCATGACATGCTTTGGGTAGTAGACATACTATATTGCCTTTATCTTCATTCATACTATTACGTGTTCCACTTATTTAGCACTATATTCCTGTATGAGAGTCATGGCTTAGTGGTAGGTCATACAGACTAGTGTTACAATGGTCTTGTGGTAGGGCCTACTAGTATGCTCATATTCTGCTTTTGAGTTGAGTATAGGGCCTATCAATCAAAGTGCTGGAGGCACCTTTAAGCAGTTAAAGGGCTTAGTAGGTCTCACAGGCTGTGTTGCAGATTCTGGTTGCTGCATATATCTTCACTATTTCCTGTAGTGAGTGTGTATGGCTACTGAGACCTACAACTATATTTCATATGTATTAATATATATTTATATATATGTATGTGTAGATATACATACCTTCACATATGTACATTACCTTACATTATTATGTACAAGCTAACAGGTAGCAGGGCTGTTTCTGTTCACACTGAACTAGTATGGGAATCCAGTAATTTGGCCATTAAAACTCTACCTGACATGCTTTGGATAGTACATCTGCTATATTGCCTTTATACTGATTCCTACTATTACATGTTATATTTATTTTAGCACTGTGTTCTTGCAAAGCAGGCATGGCTTAGTGGTAGGTCATACAGACTACTGTTACCAAGGTCCTGGGTTTGAGACTGACAGTGGGAATTCTTTTACTTTGCAAACTTTCAAACTGAGTACAGGACTTGTCAATCAAAGTGCTGAGGCCACCTTTAAGCAGTTAGAAGGGTAAGTAGGTCACACAGGGGTCAGGCTGTGTTGCAGATTCAGGTTGCTGCAATTATGTTCACTGTTTCCTGTAGTGAGTGTGTATGGCTACTGAGACCTACGACTATATTTCATATGTATTAATATATATTTATATATATGTATGTGTAGATATACATACCTTCACATATGTACATTACCTTACATTATTATGTACAAGCTAACAGGTAGCAGGGCTGTTTCTGTTCACACTGAACTAGTATGGGAATCCAGTAATTTGGCCATTAAAACCCTACCTGACATGCTTTAGATAGTACATCTCCTATATTGCCTTTATACTGATTCCTATTATTACATGTTATATTTATTTTAGCAGTGCATTCTTGTAAAGCAGGCATGGCTTAGTGGTAGGTCATACAGACTAATGTTACCAAGGTCCTGGGTTTGAGACTGACAGTGGGAATTTATTTTCCTTAGCAAACTTTCAAACTGAGTACAGGACCTGTCAATCAAAGTGCCATAAAGGCACTTTTAAGCACTTTAAACCAGGTCTGCGCTCGTTTGCGCAGAGCTCACGATCTTGACTGGCGGTGAGCTCCGCTAACACAAGCGCACACCCGCGCTATTTTCTTTGAAAGAAAAGAAAAAGGGGTGACAGGAAAGTGGTGAAAAAGGGGTCACAAAGAGAGTAAGACAGTAGGGAAACAAGCGTGGGATTTGCAGGAGGGATGTAGGTAAGGCCCATAGATGCCCATGTCTTTGGCAGCAACAGCTGTGCATTTCCATGTATTTTGGTGAGACATTAGAAACCTTTCACCCTGAGAGAGGTGTCAGGACAACATTAATAGTTGTTGTAGAGCCAATTGTAATTAACTGTTTCAATGTCAAGCAGACATGTGTGCGACATGGACAGCTATGTATGGGGCGTAATTTTTTTGTGGGTACAGAGTGCCCTTTTTTTTTTTTTCAGGTGAGAGTGGTATGTCAGGTGAAGGAAGTCGGTATAGCTGGGGAGGTAGGTTGGGTAGGTTAACAGACAAGACAGACAAGACGATACAGGGTCGGTGTATGACACACGTGGGGGGGGTTACACAATTGACGGGGACGGAGGTTGGGATTTCCAAGATGCATGAGCCCACAGATGGCAACAGTGGAACTGATATCCCCACCCATAGGCAGTTGCCACTGTTCCTTCACAGCCCAGGACGGGGCTGTGCTGGGGGCTGTGTAGGCGGGGCAACGGCCGGGGCCGTTAGCTGTGCCACACGAGCCTCGAGAACAGTGTCTTGGATCTCCCTTCGCACCACAGACCGGACACCGCGGAGGGTGAGTGGACGAACCCCTCCGGCCACACTTGCAGAGGGGGAACGGGCCCCATCCCCTGCAGCGCTTCCACCCGAAGGTGGCACAGGGCCACCGGAGGGGGCTCCGGCCTGGGCACTAGTGCCAGGTGCAGTCACCAGCTGAGGTGGGAGAGGTGGGTCCGCTGGGACCTGCCTTCCCAAGCATTCTAGGTTTGTGAGTAGTTATGTTAGTTTGGGTTAGTGGCATTGTATTCCATTCAGATTAGTTGTAACAGCATGCATTGGTATTCCCATCAAACAAACACCCAGATATTAACACCATTGAACAAGGGGCATATCAATATCACATGCATTATTTGAACAGAAATACACAGTCAAACAACATGCAGGGTTGATTAATGGCAACAGGCCATCAGATTTGCAGGTATGAACAGGGCACATGCACGAACAGACATGCATATATTTTGAAACGGACAAATGTCCATGATTAATGAAATGTTCACATACCATTATTTAGTGGGTGTTGTTATATGGAATTATAGGGTTGGGCGGAGATAGAAAGTGATGACACATTCATATGTTACACATTGATTTACATTTATAATAGGTACACAATTAAGTTGAGGCTGATGTTTCAAAATAAATTTTATTTGACTGTCAAGCTACACCTGTTACAAATACATCACTATCCTACTTATTTTGAATCTGATCAGATACATCATCCTGCTACACTTTGATGACAGGACAGGGGACAACTATGGCTGTTTAGTCTGTCAGATAATCATTCATTCTATCTGCAAATTGTTTACTGTGATCACCATATACAGCATTTGGCTAGACATTCCAGATTCTGACACACTGAAATCAGTTTGGTATATTAAGTTGTACTTCCCACATGCATTTAGTTCTGTAGAAACACACTGGGGCTAATATATTCCGGGGTTATTACTACTTTATTTATTCATACATGACCCTTTCTGTCAGTCTCACACTTCCTGCAAATTCACAGTTCAGGTTGCTACTTCTAGGCTTTGTTCACATGTTAGACTAGTGGTGATTCAAACACTTTCCAACAGCCTCACTTCTGTCATGATTCAGCATTTCAACAATATATCTCACATGTGACTACCTCAGATTCTGAAGCTGTACTCTTGAGACTACTGCAGGTTACACTATATTTAATTAATGGTGGGACATCTGTATGACAGCACTGTTTAATTCTATCAATTATATTTCCAGTTACACTTGCATACTGATGAACTTGTTGCAGCCATACCTGCAGACTTTCAAATCTTGCTTGCACATTATATTACTTTTAATCAACACACTGCAGTGTTCTGATACATGCTACAGTATAATATTTATTTACAAGTACTGGGTGGGGTTACTAACCTGCACGGTGGTGCATCCGCACCAGCCTACGGGCATGCATCTCGTGATTCGTAGAGCGGACACCTGCAGCTGTAATACAAAAGAAGTAATATTGGACTACACATCTCCATGGTATCAGCTAGTTGAAATCCTTACATACATAAGTAAAATGTAACTTACTCAGTAGTGGGGCGTTGGGCATATCCCGGGCCTCCTGGATCCATTCGGACAACTGGTCTTGCTTGCGTCGTTTCAAGTCCGCATGGTGGTGACGGACCTGCTCACCAGTGCGTGGAATGCCAGTAGCACTGGTCAGATCACGAGATAACTGGTCCCATGCCTCTGCCCTATATGCTCCCCATGAGACCTGGCCCTGCATGAGTTGGGCCTCGTGATGGTGGACAAGGAGCCAGACCATGTATCTGGACTCCTCAACGCCCCAACGCTGTGCTCGAAAGCAACGTCCCTCACCTACTCCACTCATTCTGACTGCAGGTCTGATCTACAATCGTTTCTGCTGTGTATTCCCGCCTATGGGGCTTATATATGCCGATTTTCCCGCACATTTCTCTGATTGGCCATTTTGGAATTGTATCTACTTCACTGAAAATGCTTTATCATGCTCCATTCTGGATTTTATCCCATATATATGCTATTTCTGCATTTCTAGGTATTGCTGTCATGGCTTAGTGGTTTAGTACCTTGACTCTAGTGCATGGTATCCTGGGTTCGAATCTGGCAACTGATTTTTGATTTTCCTGACAGAAATGAGTTGAGACCTGTCAATCAAACATGCCAAAAGCACTTTTAAGCACTTAAAACCAGGTCTGCACTCGTTTGCGCGGAGCTAACGCATGCGCACTGGCAGTTAGCTTGTGGGAGCGCCGCGCAAACGGTGTGCGCTGGGATAAACCTTAATTGGCTAGTGACACACATGTTCAGCTTAGCACAGCTAGTTGCAAACAGTTTCACTCTGTTAAACCGATGCCTAGCAACAGGCACGCAGTTTACAGCTTTTTAAACACTACTCAGCTACGGGCACTCCGTCTCACAGCAGCTTACCTATCAGTACATTTCTGACTATTTTTGTTATTGTGTTACTTCAGAATATATGCTCCGTTTCATTCCATTTTACAAAAGGGAATACATTTACATGTGTACAATACTGTCAGGGGCTTTTAGTGCTTATTTACAAAAAAAAAAAAAGGTTGTTGTGGGGACTCGAACCCTGCCTGCCTACTCTTAGGCCGGCAACTCTACTGCTAAGCTATTACTTCTTGGCTTACTTTGCATATTTAGTTCTTATATCCTTTTCCACTGATTGCTAACTGTGATTGCGCTAGTAGCACACCAGCGCTGCACACAGTAGCAAACATTTACGGGGTTTTAAAAAAAAAAAGGTTTTAATTTAATTTTATTACATCTCTTCACTTTATACAGTGATGGTCTATCGGGGCATGTGTTGTGTAGTGTGTTTATGCACATTTCCATGGCCTCTCTCGTGGCTGTTTACTTTCAGCCATTCTAGTCTTCCGGGGGCGTGTCCACTTGCAGGGCTTAGCCTACAGACACGCCCCCTACTCTCTTACATGGACCGTGTAAGAGTTACTAGTGTAATTCAGCATGCCTTATGCACCTCATGCATATGCATGACATGCTGACATCACACAGTTTCACTGCAGCCTCCGTGTAAGAGTTATAACTCTTACACGGAGGCTTCCTGAATCTGGCCCATTGTCATAAATATCTTATAGTCATTATTTAATAACAATATAGGTCTAAATCAGGTACAGAGGTTTGGGAATTTGTTTTCCTTTAGGATTGGTGTGATTAAGGAATATCTCCAAGATGGTGGTATTAAAGCTTGTGACTGAATTTCTAATAGAGTTTTATGGAAGAGGGATAGTATCTTTGAAGGAAAAAGTTTATATATTTCCATAATTATGCCATATATACCTGGAGTTTTATTATTTTACCATCTTTTATTGTATCTGCAATTTCTTTGTAGATATGGGTGCTTGCAGATCTAGTTTTAATTTTCCTGGTATTTTTTATATTAGAACATTTTCCATCTAGACTTAATTGATCGATATGTATAGTTTCTTTTTGGAAATGTTCCATATAGTGATTTTTATATGCATCAAGAATGTCATCTATAGCTGAGACATTTTTCCATTTCTTTTCATGGAAGATACTTTTAATGTTATTAGCTTTAGATTGTATTTTGATTCTTGTGAATAAATTATGTAGATATGTGGAAGAAGTGGCCAAGGAATTCATTTTTAGTTTTTCTAAAGCTAAACTAGTTTTATGTGTTATAATTTCATTGTATTTATTGTATAATACTTCTGCTTTCTTTTTCATCTCCAAATGTTGATTTTTTTCAACTTTTACTGACAAAAGTTTGAATTGTAGATCTAATAATTCAGAATCCCATTCTTTGATTTTTTTTTATACCAAATTAGGGTTTTGCCATATATGTAAGCTTTTAATGAGTCCCATACCATTATTTTATTTATTTCTGTGGTGTAATTAATATATAAGAATAACTGTAGTTCAGATAATAACCAGGGTTTGAACTCTTTAATTTTAGTTATATATGCTGTAATTCTGGAGTTAAAGATTAATGATTTGTACCCATTTTGAAGTTTTAGTATCAATGAATTTTGGTCTGAAAAGGGGCAGGAAGTGATTGAGAAATTAATGATTTTAGAGTGTAAGTCATGGGCAGCAAAATTTGTATCTATTCTAGTTTGGGTGCCTAATCTGTGATCTTGATGGGAAAACAACAAATATTTATCTTCTTTAAATTTGAAAGTATCTACAAAATGAAATGATTCTACTCACTTGTTTAAAGCTTTTTATACAGCACACAGCAATCTTCTATTTGTAGTTTCAGAAATATTAAATATAAAGTTAAAATCTCCTCCTAATATTAAATTGCCTTTATAATTACTGGAAATTAAATCCAAGTGTTTTTTAACAGTTCCTGTTCCAATGCCTGGGAGCCAGTATAGACTGGCTAGGGTCCATATACTGTTATTGTATTTAACTATTATTAATGCTATAAGGCCTTTTTTATCTTCATACTTATAAATTATTTCTTGGTTAATCACATTTGTTTTCCATAAAATTGTTACCCCTTTTGTCTTTGGATTGCGCCAAAATCATATATTCCTTAGGATTCCATTTGTAATTGTCATTTGTTTTGAAATGAGTTTCTTGAAAGAAGACAATTTGTGCTTTGTCCAGTTTTAAATATGTCAGTAGATTTGATCTCTTGCTAGGATTGTTTAAGCCATTGGTATTTAAAGATAATATTGTTAAATCCATCTTAGGTTATTTAGACAATATATATTTTTGTTTTATTGTGACTATTAAACATTTTCCTCTGATAACTATAAAGTATATGTTTGAGCTTTTAAAGGAAATTATCAGTTTTATACTTTGAGTGTTTACCAATAAAGTAATGTTTTGATCAGGCATACTAAAAATGTTTTGTGAAATAAATTTAAATTAATAAATGTTAAGAAAACTAAGATCTGCACTTGCCATGGAATGAAAATCATTCCTAATTTGATGGATAAACCTAAGTTCATCAGATTGTTACTCATACCTTGACAATCCAGAACATCTGAGCTCCATAAATTGAATTATCATATGGAGAATATTTGTAATAGGAATAAACAATATTTATATTATTTTGAACAGCTATAATATTATTGTAAAGTAGACAGAATTCTAATACAATATAAATATCTACTTATTGTATAAGCAATTAATAGTTACTTGAAAGACAGATGACAAGCAATTCAATCATAGTAAAGTAGGATGTATCTTATATAAAACCTCAGTAAAAGATTATAGCACACAGTTATTTAATGTACTCACCCTTATTGATGAAGTCTTTCAAAACTTATTACTTAATATAAATAGATGATAATACTATATATACCTAATGTTTATAATACAATGTGTTTTACTGGATATATCAGAAGTTATATTTCATTGTTTGCCAGCATTTAAGTAATCACTTTGTTTGCTGCTTACTTAAAACATCAAGTTTGTTTTATGTGAACATTGATAAAAGTTAGTGCATTTTAATTATCAGTGCATCTCTCTTCATCCCATTTCCTACACATATGGATTTTCATATGTCATTTCTTATTATAAAATGAGTGAAATTATAGGTTAAAAACAACAAATTAATGTATTGTGATTAATGATTACAAGTTCCCTTTCCATATTCATAAAATGTCATTTTATGGCATATACTGAAAGTTTTTAGATTTAAATGGCAACATTTTATTTTGTATAATCAGCAATGGTTAAACTGAGTGATTATTGTCAATTTAATACTATTTGTTCAGAATGTGATTGTTACATTCTGTGACATTCCTAGTTCAGGCATCTATTGTTTCCCTTGAACAACTTTGTCAGTTTGATGTCATGTATAAAACATTAATTACCTTGGTAACAGCTTAAGTATTATGTATGGTCAACATGGGTTACAAAACCCCAATTCAAGTTAAAGCAATTATATGACTTGTTATGCATATTTACTTTTATAAAAAAAATCATTATGCTTCCCTTGATGTTCAATGCAGTGTATGTCATGTATGACAAGTTAAGGCAGTAGTGTTATTATACACAAGCCCATGTTATTAAATCCTGTCTTTAATATCTAAATTCAGGAGACTGCTTCGGCTTATCTGACGATTACCTTTTTTATGTCTAGATTTACTAAGAATCATACATTACATAACTATTGTGGTGTGGGTTATGGTTATTTGTTGGCTGTTGCTTAGTTATTTGAGAGACCACAGGCTGTAATGCTTATTCTTATTATTAGCTCCTTCCAAGCATGTTTATACAGTCCATAGACTTTAAATTATGAGACCCTTCTAGTTTCTTATTTGTTATAAGTATATTTCCATCCTTACATACACACATATCAGTACTTCAAGCATGGACAACAATGCTCATCCAGTTTTACCAGAATACCATTCACTAGTTCATGTGGTGTGTTTCCAGGTTGTTCATAAAATATCCAAACCAGTATTTGTCCTGTTCCATTTTACCAGCTTGTTCCAGGCAGTGGCCACTCTGCCAGTGAACCACCCAACACACTTTCCATTCCCAAAGATATTTCCACAAAGGAAATCTGATGTCTCTCTAGCACTTCCCAGCAACCCCAAACACCCCTAGAATCAGCTATCCCCATATGCCCAACACGTCCAAGCAAGCTCACCTCCCAGATCACTGCAAAGGGCACTGCACAAGACCCAGTGCTTTTAGTCTTTCACAATAATTCAGACTTCCACTCCCATGCAAGCAATGTGTTTGGACCATAAAACACTTTAAATATAAAATTGTGCTTATTATTTTTTTTTCCTTTTTATCAAGAATCAACTTACTGAGGTAAACGAAGTGTTGGGAGACCATCAATATGTGTACATGTGGTTTAAAACAGCCCTTTTAGTTTATATATCTATATATATATATATATATATATATATATATATATATATTTTTTTTTTTAAACCAAAAACTTAATTACCAAGAATCATCTTGGAGGCTCCTCAGAGCCATTAAGCATCATTGTCACTCTGTCTCCATTACCATAGCAACCTGGGAGTGTCTGTTTCTGTTAGTGTGTCTGTATATTGCATACCAGAGGCTCACGATGCACCTGAAGCAAAGCTTCACTTCACTGCAACTTTAAGCCTAAATTCCCTGCCTTTCAGCGAGGCAGCAGCCAGGAAAAGAATAGAGAGCAAACAGATTAAAAAAAAAAAAAAAAAACCTCCCAACAAGCTACCACAACAAGAGATAACACATTCTTCCAGCCTTCCCACCTCTCACTCAGCATATGTATAAACAAAATACTATCTGCCAAAAGATCCCAAATCACAGTTTTATCCACCCCCTTTGCCTGGATCCAGGCTAAAACACCAAATGTCTCTTCCTAATACACAAGCATCAGTAAACCACAATCACAAGTCACAACCCACAGCTTCCTGGAGATGAAAATGGCAACATACAACAGCTGCCACATACAGCTGCATCCAAACAAACCAGGTCAGGCTTAATCAAACAGCACTCAAAGCTATGATACCTGCCATAATTGATATTGACTATGTTTAGACAGAATAATGATGACATTTGTACTAAGAGCTTGCTACTATTATTTAACTAGGATATACATGACATTTCTAAATCATATTTTAACTGAAGAAGGCATTAGTCTCCATGACAGCATTTTTTGATACCTTTGAGTCTGAACTATGATGAATGGTACCTTGTTGAGTTAGTTAATTAATTACTTAAATTATAAGTAAAAACAATGAAAAATGAACAAGATAAGTATTCATTGAGTTTTAGTAGGGGGGAATAGAAACTTCTATGTTTGTATTATATGTTGCTTTGTTTGGCTTATATATAATGTAATTAGTAACCCATCTTGACCTACCTTTGTTTGTGAAGAATTATTGGACTCTTTGAACATTCTGAATAAATCATTACTGTTTCCCAGTTGTTTAAGAAACCTTCCTTTTTTTAAATAAAAAAAAGATGACAAGTGATGTACCATATCAGCTGATACTTTGAGAGATGTAGTTGTAAGAGTTTTTTTTTTTTTTTTGGGGGACAGCTATCTTGGAATCAATTTTTTTGTTTGTTTCTTCTCTCTAGCATCAGTCCAAGGACTTGTTTCTTTTATTCTTTTAAGAGTAGGGGCCATCCATTCCATTTCTTCTGGGATAGACACTTTGTTGTTGTTTTTGATGAATATAGTAACTTCTTCTAAGTCATTAAATGTTCTCATCTCATTGGCAAAAAGTATATTTATCTTGGCTGGAAAGGGCAGCTGTGCTTTAATGTTGTTTTGTTTCAACAGTTTTATTATTGGCCAGACTTTTTTCCTTTGTTCTAGTATTCTGGAAGAATAATCATTGTAAACCTTATCAGGCTTTGATTGTATTTTAAGGGTGATTTTCTCCAAGCAGATTTTAATATTAGTTCATTGTCCAGAAAGGAAAGAAATTGTATAACTATGGATCTAGGTGGAGTATTTGTTGAGTTAAAAGCAAGTTTCTTCAGTGCTCTATGCCCCCGTTCAATTCCAAATGAAAGTCACTCTTTCGAGTCTAAAAATTCAGGAATCCAGGTTGTTAAGAATGAATGTCTTCTCCTTCAGTGTTTTCAGTCAGGCCAAAGATTCTTATGTTGTTTCTCCTTTCCCTGTTTTCTAAGTCATCTATTTTGTTAAGCAGCCATGTATTCTGTTTAAGCAGAAATTCATTTTGGAAATCTTCCTCTTTGAGTCTCCCTTCATTGTCATTTAGAGAAGTCTCTATATTTGTTATTTTTGTATGTTGTTGCTGTAATAGTTCCTTAAGAGTATCAGTCTATTTTTAAGAATTTAATTTGAGGTTTTCTAAGTAATTTTTAAAGCGATCTATCTTCAAAGATAGTTCCTGTAAAGTAGAGGTCATCAACTGCAGTTCTTTTTTCAAAGCAGCATCTGGATGAGAATTCCTTGAGTTGTTCATATTTAGTGACTCAATATATCTCCAAATTACTTGACTGGAAATTTTTTGTATATCTCCACCAAAATTGATATTTATGTTGTTTTGTAGTTTATCTATAGATTTTGGATGTGAAACTTGAAAATAATAATTGTTTTCCTATATTATTATACTAGTTTATGGAAGTCTCAAAATTCACTACTTTCAGTTGGCCTTCTAGCCCCCCCCCCCACTATCACCCCTTTTTCAATTAACTGAGTGGTTGGCTGGCTTTATCATAGTAAGACTTCTGGGGCAAATGCTTTTTCAACATTTGGGTTTTTAGCACTTGGAAACAATAAACTACTGCTGACTGGTAGTGTGTTTCTGGTTTGTCTTGCCATAAGTCTCTGGACAGGTAAGCCAAGATGTTTATCATGGGGAACGTTTCTGAGACAAGTTTAGAAAAACATCAATATTGTCACATTTGGATTCCTCTAACGGCTGTTTTGCACTTTGAACTGCATGTTCAGCCAAGCCATTTGAATGAGGGTATTCAAGACTACTCATAATATGAAAAAAAGTCTCACTCTTCTCCAAATTTCTTGAACTGCTGACTAGCAAACTGTGCACCATTGTCAGAAAGAACTCTGTGTGGACTATCATAGACAGTAAAATGTTGCTTCAACTTAGTAATGACTTTACTGGAAGTTAAGTTGGGAAGTAAGTCAATGTTGAACCAATTTGAATAAAAGTCTACTAACACCAAGTAGTGTTGAACATTCCACTCAAAGATATTTGTGGCTACTGTTGACCAAGGTAGTTTGGGAATCTGGCTTAACTGAAGTGATTATTTTTGTTGATGAGGCTTAGTATTATTATATACTGAATAAGATGAAAGCACTTTCTCAATATCTCTTAACTTAGAAGGCCAAAATACTAGACCTCTTGCCCTTCTTTTGGTAGAATTAGTTATTGGATGGCCACGATGCAAGATCTTGATATACCCTTGTTGCAAGGACTTTGGAACAATCACTTTAGGACATTTCATGATGATACCATTGTCTGACAAAATCCTATCTCTGTATGGAAAGCAAGTTTGCACTTCTACTGGTAAATAAGATTGCTTTGAAGGCCATCCTCAACTGATAAAGAGGTTTAGTTTATGGAGAATTGGATCTGAAGCTGTGTGAGTTCTGTACTCATCAAGATGTGTGGAAGAAATCTTTCTCACTTCCATGACCTCAAAATCAAGTTGCTCTTTGTTATGCTGTTCTGTATTTTTTCTGGCTGATCTGCATAAAGTATCAACATGATAAATAAGCTTGCCTTTTGGGGAAACAAGAGTAAAATGTACTTTTGCAATTTGAACATCATGCATTTCAGTCTAGCTGGAGCTGTATGCATAGGCTTTCTCAAAATAGTGACTAAAGGTTGGTGATCAGTTTCAATCTGGATCAAGATATTCTGCAGCTTTTACTCTAGCAAATGTTTCTACTGACATAACATTGCACTTTGTCAGTATCTGTTTTGAGTTCTATGGGACTCCCATTAATCCAAACAGTACAAAAGACCTCATTCTTTGCCCGCAAATCTACTGCATTTACTGTTTCATCAAGCACAGACACACCATCGACATAAAAAGTAGGATTTTAGCTGTCTAACTGATCAGCTTGCCTCTTGGAATGCTCTATTTTAATAAAAGCATGTGGGGGAGTTTAATAAAGCCTACACAGACTTTTTTCTGTGTAGGCATAGTGGCACTCTGTATACATGAATGTAAGCAGGTATGCAATCCAGTAAACAGAGCGGGGAGTGCTCTCACACATGCCTACATGGAAATATCCATGGCAGCAAATCACTTGATAAGCAGGTGAACTGCATACAAATGAGGGAGGTAGAGCAATCCAGGAAGTAGATAGACAGTCCTGCAGATCCTGTGTTGGTGTCCGTAGTGTACACAGAAAAATTCCATGTACAGGATGTAAAAAATACAACAGGGGTTGTAAAAGTACAGGTAGATGAGCAGAAACAGAATAGCAGAGACAGATATGTGCAAAGCTATCCATTGTGTGTCCAAAATCATATGCAAAATAATTTAAAATATTTTTTTTTAATATTGTGGGAATATTTAAGTTGAGAGCCGCAGTACACAAACATGCCATTATGAAAAAAAAAAATAAAATAAAAACTGTAAAAATGAAATTTAGTAGTATGTCACAGTAATGTATTATAGGACCCTGTGTGGAGTATCAACAATAGTGTAATGGTTCTGTTGCTAAGGAGGCAGTCTCTGGAACCATGTTATTTCCAGGGTGTGCACAGATCCCTGTGCAAATGAGCTGGGGTTACTGGATAGCACAAATGGGTATCCGTGTCTGCAGATCCCATCTGTGTAGGCACAGAACCATGTTGGTTTCCATAGAAGAGGTAGCTGACATCAAAGGGGGGTGTGTCTGAGGACTTGTAACCTCATTGGAGCTCAGCTACACCTGTTTGCATGGTGCAGCATCCTGCTGAACATGGGGGTGTGTACACTGAGTGTTGGGAATATAGTGGGCTACTGGGCTAATTGAGAAGTTCTAAAAGCCACTTGGGACAACAGGTTCTCTGTCCAATAGTATATGTTCCATAATATGCACTAGGCCATGTAGCTGAAAAGTCTACTACATTATTCAAGGGAGATGGCAAATCACATGACAGTCGCACAACTGTTTATGGCAGCATAGCATCAGCTGATTGTCCCCCAACATATCAGTGTAACCATACCATTGCTGCAACAGTAAATCTGCAAAGATTTATCAGCAGCCCAGGCAATTTCAGGGCTGTGACATAGAACCTGGTCACACGTTCTATGTCTCATGTAATGCAGGGAGTGACAATGTATGTCTGTATGCTGTTGATTGTGTGATGAATGACACATACCTGCCTGGCAGCCTGTGTGGCTCAGGAGGCTAGGGACATTAGCATGAGTGATGGTGTTGGTTTGAATCTGGCAGTATTCACATTTTGTGCATGTGAGGTAGTCATATGGTGCTGTCTCCACATACTGTCATACCCCTCAATCTGTTACTGCATGAAAGCTGGACAAAGCCAAAGAGAATGGGGGGGACAAAAGGTCAAAACAATAGACAGACATTCAGCTGCTCTGATTCACCAAGAATGTAGCTAGTATAAAAGTGGGTTGCATCAGTACAGCATATCAGAAGGACATAAACTCTAACACTCAAATGTTTGCTTGTAGTTAGTACTATTCACTGACTGCATTATACAACATTTTACTGGAACACCACAAATGTATGAGGAACAGGCCAGATGTATGGGGTGAAATGCTGGACAATATGAAAAAAAAACATGTATAGTGAGAGGTATGCAGACTGTTATATTGTATTTGGTGTTACATCATATACTCCAGTCACAACTTTATTACAGAACACATCCAGGGAATGCCATGGATAATGTCAGGGAAGTGCTGTACAGCAGGAACAAGTGCAGCTGCCAATGTCTGTAGCATACAAAATCCCAGCCTGGAGTGCAGGTAGCTCTAGCCTGAAGTCACCTTGTGAGTACTGACAGTCCCACTGGGCATGCTCCTACACTTAGCTAACTTGAGTGCAATTCTGTTGCCTCTTTCTCACAAAGACCTGCTATGTAGAAATATGTATGTATATGCAGACAGCTACCTTTACATATCTGTCTGACCCTATCCCCCTCCTACATACATAGAGTATAAATCAGTATGTACCCCATGGGTCCCCTCAAATCATCTATGGTATGATCCAGTTAATATACAATTATTGACCATGGCAAATCTCAAATCACATGGGACAGGTTAATTCAAGCACAAAAAGGAAAACTGGCTAGGCTTAAAATGCCTGCAAGGGTAGCTAGCCTAGTACTTGCCTATGAAGCTATGAACCTATATATATATATATATATATATATATATATATATATATATATATATATATATATATATATATATATATATATATATATATATATATATATATATATATATATATATATATATATATATATATAGCTATAGTTACCTATCAAAAGATCGAATGATCATAACATCTAACTCAAAACATTAAGACCATAACATCTAAAAATCATAACATCAAATCTCAAAACATTGAAAACTACAAAGTAACTATAAATAAAAACCTTGCACACTGTTTACTACATTTCTGCAGGGGGGAAACCCCCTCTGCACCCCTCCCCATAAATTAAATATACCAACTCCAAGATCGCACTACAGTTTCTGCAGGGGGGTAAGCCCCCCCTGCAACCCCCTTGTAAATTAAATATACCAACTCCAAGATTGCACTACAGTGTGGTTAGGAAATTAACCTTTTCCCCCACTGTAATGCGATCATGGAGTTGGTATATTTAATTTATGGGGGGGGTGCAGGGAGGCTTGCCCCCCTGCAGAAACGTCATAAACAGTGTGCAAGGTTTTTATTTATAGTTGCTTTGTAGTTTTCAATGTTTTCAGATTCGATGTTATGACTTTCGTATGTTTTGATGTTTAGATGTTATGGTCTTGATGTTTTGAGTTTAGATGATATGATCATTTCATGTTTTGATAGGTAACCATAGCTATATGTATTACAATGATACATAGACTCTCAGCATATCTACAAAAGTCATATGCATAATATACACACACAGCAACAATTATAGAGGCATCCAGGTTTTATATATATATATATATATATATATATATATATATATATATATATATATATATATATATATATATATATAAATATATATATATATATATATATATTTATGCATACATATGTGGGGATGTACGCATTTACCCACATACACTCAGACTGAAGAGGTTATCTGCATGCACACATCAAAACAGTTGCCCAAAGGAACCAAACCAAGACTGCAGCAGTACATAGTCTACTCACCCACAGACCCCTGTACATGTGGAATGTCACCTTATAGACAGACACAGGTGAGCAGTTGTTGTACTGTACAATGATTCAATGCATGTCTTGGAAGGCCATATTGTTCTTGGCCACATGTTTGCCTATCTAAGTGCAGCCATCCACATTGGCCATACTGCTAACTGTGCACACATAGCAGGGATAGTGACAGTACCCCACTCCTAGGAGACTAGATACAATAACAGTACCAAGCAATATCACCACGCAATATCAGTCTGCAGGCCATACATGCTGTCTAACACAAGGCTACTTTGCGTATTCCACAAGTACTGTGCCTACAATCACATACACAGCAGATGTAACCCATGGCACATGCGATAAGTACTGTGAGCTGTAGTGTATAATTGTAAACAAGTAGGAGTTCAGCCAGCTCTGTGTGTGTAAATATATTCCCACATAACACTATGGACAAGCCTATATGGGGTGTCTTTGTGTGATGGTTATGCATTTTATGGCCCTGTGACTAGCTGCTAGTCTCTATATTGCCCTCCTCTACAAGGCCAATTGATGTATTCCACCGCAAGAGTGCTGGCTGACAACCCAATATCAGCTGAACTCAGTGGTGAATGTGATAAGTATTGCAAGCTACAATGTGTAATTGTAGATAAGTAGGGGTACTAATCCCATATCAACCAACTCTGTGTGTGTAAATATATCCCTGTGCAGCACTGCAGACATGGCCTTATGGGCTATCAGCTTGCAATGGTTATGCACTTTTTGGCCTTGTGACTAGCTGCTGGCCCTAAATTGCCCTCCTATACATAATCATAACCGATGTCCGCCATCTGTCTGACATGTCAACTCCATCACCACACCTTTTAGATTTGTAAGTTCAGATAACTCTGGTGGCATGTAGCCAGGCTAGCAGACCTTATCACAAAGTATGAATGCATGAATACACTGACTTCCTCCATTATTCCTGATAGACTGTTCTACACATGCACATTTAAGGTGGCAAGCACGTATACTACTGTACCTTGCTGATGTCATATTTCTGCTGTGCTGCCATGCCATCCTGTGCCACTGTATTGCTACTATGTGCCCATAGTGTATCCCCTCAGACTTCTGGAACAGAAACATACACAGATCCATGACACAACTGTCATTCTGTAACACTACTGCCAGTCCTACGTCATGCAACAAAGATACACAAGGTGTGATGTGCAGTCATGATACATGCCAGCATACAGCACCTGTTGTGGTCCACAAGTATCAAGGCAAAACAGTACATATAAACAGTATATAAACACCCTGTGCATCAGACACATAGCAGCATTTCCCTGCATCAATGGCACGGATGGCAGAGATGTGGCACATGTATCATCACATGCACAGGGTGTGGTGTGGGGGTTGCCGGAGGCCTAGACTTTGCCAAAAGGTTGACAGCATGTGTGTGAGTCAGGAGGGGTGTGGGTTAGATAGACCATGGAGAGGTGCCATTTGAGTCTATAGGTGACCTGCATGTGACAGCGGTGTTTGAGTGTGTGTGTGTGTGCGTGCGTGTGTGTGTGTGTGTGTGTGTGTGTGTGTGTGTGTGTGTGTATGTGTGTTTGTGTGTGTGTATATATATACACAGTCAAGCCCAGTGCTAGACCTAAACGCATGTATGTTAGACAGCTGTGGACCATATATGGTACAGTGGACAGTTCACCACCTTCGGCCATGAACACAGGAACTGTCTCTGCCAGGAGCAGCACTGGCACCAACATGTCCAAGGTCAGATGTGGTGCTAGCACCTGACTGCGACTCCTGTTTACTAGGGCTGTGTCCCCTATGGGACTTCCCAAGACCATATACCCATGGCCTGTCACCTCATGGTGTGGACATCACATTTCCTTCTGTAGCGCTGGAGGTACTGCCACTATGGGATTGTGATGTGTGCAGCCATGTGAATACTCAGCAGATGCTGTTGCTGACCTATGTCCATGTGTCCAATGCCCAACTTCAACCATATGTTCCAGCACAGACAATGTGCAGTCCAAGACAGACACTGTCTCAGCCCATCTGTCCACTGCATCAGTGAACCAATCCAGGATGTCCCCAGTGCAGTGGAGGCAGTCACAGATGTCAGATTGTGCTGTACCCATAACTCTAAGCATCCATCTGGTATTGTGTTCAGAACATGCCTGTGCCTCCATGACAGCCCAAAGCATGCTCTGAGTGACTCGTGATGCGACACCTGCAACAGGTAGTGGATGGACAGCAGTCATTCTATGAATACCCCCCATTAGTCCACCTGTGTGTGACCTTTCCAGCTCTTTGGCTATGGCCAGTGTCTACACTCACCAATATCATAGTTGCCACATTGTCCTGTTCAATGTTACCACCCTCTGACTGTCCAATATCTGTGGCCTCTGAAGACTAGGTATGTGTGGGTATACTGACTGCATGCAGTGAAAATGGGGGCAGAAGAAGGATGTCAACCTCTGGGACAGATTCAACCCCTGACAACACCTCTTCCTCACTATGGCCACCATCATCATCAGAGTCCGATGAGACAAAGACATCTGGTCGTGAGGGGGACAGACTCCAACCCCTCTGGTCACCTGTGAAAACCAAGACAAAAGCAGTACATTACTACCTGCACTTTTATGTGTGGTAATCCACAAATGAGGATCCACAACTGCATTACCAATCAGACATCTTCTCATCTCCCCTCCCATGTACAACAGACAACGTCACACCAACATACACAGACAAGTTAAGCCCTTTATAACATGCACATCAGCCACATCCAGGTAAAACTGCCAGTACTGTAAGGTATGAAATATGGTACTGTATGCGATAGGCCTAAACATAAAACCCAGTCCACCTATCTTGAGAATGATATCCCAGTGCTAGTGTCACTGCCTCAGATAAGTAGCATCTCCCTTTTTTGTTTGAGCAGGCATCTTGGAGTATTTGCCTCATGTATACCAGGCTGTTTAGCCACTCTTAACTATAAGTGCAGACATGTCAATGTTCATTAAAATACACACCTGTGACTAACCAATCTATGAACCGTAGTTATCTGTTCCAAAATGGATCATACAAATATTCTACTCTGGCTAAACCCAACATTTGTACATGGGGCAATATGGCAATATGGCAAGCCCTTAACTTTCATAGGGTATATATGATCTGTTAAAAAACAGTATCACACTTACCGGGTACAGGACCATAGACTTGGGCTACTCCTGATGGACCTATGAAATGGTGAGGGAGAGGTATTGTCAGCACCACCAAATGTTGCAGCACTACAAGGAAATATGTGCATATATCCACATGTACAGTACCTACTGTAATACTGGCTGTATTGCTGACATTCTGAGTATGTGTGCACAACTGTGCATAAACCCTAACTCCTGCCCCCCAGTGCTGATAGACCTAACACCCATGTACTGGTATGTACAGCCTGCCACAATGACTGACACAGTATTACAGTGGTGAACACAGTATGCTTACCTGGATGCTCCTCTGCTGTGAACACTGTGGCACCCACCTCCACGATGTATAGTGTGATGGATGCCTGGGAGCTGTTGTGTGTTCCTAGGTTCATCAGGAATTTCTCTGTGGCTGTGAGTGGATGCTCTGTCGTAGGCCCTCCACTGGTGATGGCACAATCTCTGGCAACATCAGCTGTCCTTCATTGTGCAGCATTCAGCAAGTCTATGGCTAGGTGTCGGACCTGCTCGTAGGTCCTGATCTGTCAGCCAATCTGATTGACATCCCGCACAAGGTCTGCCCACAATGCTGCCCGCTGCTCCCGATAATGCCTCCCCCTGAACAACAAGATCTGATGGTGCTGTCTCAGTCCATCCACTATCATGTCATTCTCCACCTCTGAGAAGGGGGCATGCCTTCAGCTGTACATGGTTCCTGAAAGACAACAAAAGGGGAATACAATACAGGACCAGATACATAGGCATCTACCATGTACAGATTCAGCACACCCATAATGGCCTGCACTATCCACTGCTCCCTCACAAATCATACCTCATAGTCTGGCAACACTATACATGTGTGGATACCACCAAGATATTAGCAATACTGGGGTATATCCTGTGTGCTGTGACAGATTCTGTTGTATGTTCCAACACCCAGCACTGCAGCATACTGTGATGTGTCCCCTATGGGCAAACTCCCACTAGTATGTCATATGGTTACTGCCAGACAATTAACAGTGTGCTATTACAGCACCTGTATGGAGAGAGTCCAGGAACACCAGTGTACCACAATGACAGAAAGCAATGCAAAACTGCCGTAGTATATGTCCCCTTTAGGCATCATACCTCTCAACTATACAGATGTTTGCAGAATGTCATGATGTTTGCCTCATAGCTTTGGTCATTTTCACACAAACTTGTGGATCTCTGAAAAATATTGAAACACTGTCACTGAGTTTGGGGCTTTGTCCCCCCATAAATTATGGGTTTCACCTGGTTTCATGCTGCAAGAGGTTGACAGGTATAATAGGTATAGCTGTCAACCAAGCAGGGACATATGTCAACAGAAACAGGGACTTAACCAGAGTACATGAGGGTCATTCAGGGACACTTTTGAAATGTTAGAACTATGTATGTGAGACAGTAAATGAATGAGGGGGTGAATTACAGTACATCGTTTGACTTTACAGGTGTGCACACCCTTACTTATTGTCACTGTGTATTATATGAAATCCACCATCTTTTCTACAATGGCCAACCATTGTAGGAGGAATTGGCAGGTGCAGAGCTGAGATGTGATTACAAATCAGGGACAGTTGAGAGGCATTCCTGCAGGTGTAAGGCAGCAGAGTATCACTGATACATCATTACCATAAATCTATGACAGGCTTACTGTTGTAAACTCTATTCCCCATACCTCCATCCTCTCATCCACATCCTCTTATATGGAGAAACTATTACATACTTGATGGAGTGCAATACTCCTTTTTTGAACTTTGCTTCTGATATACTTTTGGAAATCCACTCTCCGTGTGAGTTAAGTCTCATACAGAGCTGTTCACCATAAGCAGTTCCCTGTCTTTTTAAGGTACTGCTCATTAGCAGGTAATTGCCTCTGCATAAATCTATGGCTTAGAATTGCTAATTGCAACCAAAACAGCTGAATTGCACTACCATTGTCCAATGACATGCCACCACAGTGCAATATATAAAGCCTTCATGTAGACCTGGGCTACTTTCTTAGTTGATAGGATGGACATTTCTGAGGTATAGAGTACAGCATTACAGACAGTAGGTGCCATAACTGTCAACTGTAGAGATTTGTGGGGAATGTCCACAGTTTTGCCTCATATGTGGGGTCAGTGTCCCATAACATAGTAGCCACATGGCAGTTCACTGGCAAACATTGTGGTTTGAGGTCATTAAGTAAAGAGACACATGAGTGTCAGACTTCATACCCATCAAAATATGCATGCTAATGCAATAGCTGTTATTCTATCAACTAACTATCTTTGTAGGTGCAAACAGTTACACATGCCCCTATCTGTGGGCCTTAGCCCCCCCCCCCATTACAAGTGTCTGTGTCTGGATCCCTTTTGTTCTAGGAGGTATGGTAGGACTATAGTAGTTACCTTTATATACAGCTCTGTATGCTACAGGTTGCGGCTGCTGCTGCAGCCTAGCGCACATAGGGTGAGTGTGGACACTTTTGAAGACAGCAAGCTGTACGTGTAACTGTGGCAGCTGTGTCAGCACTGTTGTTACGGTAGAGCCAGGGTAAGTGTACCCTGTACAGTCCAATTGAAGCACGTGATTAAGGTATGTCTGTTATGCAATGGTGCCAATAACAGACTAGTAGGCAACATATAGTTACGCTATACAGATATGTGTAGTGTGTCCCAATTTGCAGGCCTCTGACTTGCAAAACTGGGTAGCAGTTCATTAGCTAGAAGTAACCTGTGTGGATTAGGATTGCATGACTCAGTCATTACTTGCTGCCTTCACAATAATGTAATTGAACTGCTAGACAAAACTGGATTTGAACCCAAGACTGTGTATGGAAAATTGTATTACATGCAAGGTATTTAACAGACTGCACTATTGAGTCACTGCAAAAGAATGTGTATTTGCAAGATATATGTGCACATATATAGGGCTGTGAGAAACATTTCTACATCCATCAGTATGCGCATGGCTTTATATGGCTGTATTTATGCACCAGGGTCCCAGTTGCACATGTACTTTGCCATTGCTGCCTTAGCAGGTGTCATTCCACAAGCTGCTGATAAAAGGGCACATATACCTTCTACCACAGGCCTCACTGACATCCATTATTATGTCTTTGGCTGTCCACTGCTGTATTACTGCACCACAGTTCAAGGTACACTCCCATTTTTCCCATTAGTTTTTATTTGAGTTACATGCCTAATGACTAAGTGGCAATCAGTATGTTTTGCTGGAAACACCTGTTTTACATCAGATCTGTGTGGTGTGGTGGGTTAATGCAGTTGGCTGTAGGTGAGAGGAACCTGGGTCCAAAGCTTGGTAGAGGTATTCATTTTGTACATGTTTCTAACAATGTAATAAACACATTTAATCATTAAAGCTCATTTAAGCTTAGCCAAACGAAGAAGCGTGGGGCTGCTTCCCTTAGCTCCACACAAACTCACATTAAAATATATAAAGAAAAGAAAATGGGGGTGATAGGAAAGTGATGAAATGGGGCAAGCAGGGGGAAAAACATAGTGAAATGCAGTTAGGGATATGCAGGAAGGGTGTAGGCTAGACCCATATCCATCTGTATCTTGTACAGCAACAGTTGTACATTTTGACAGATTTTGTAAATGAATTTGAAGTCTCAAACCTCTAGAGAGAGAGAGATGAGGACAACATAACTGTTGTCAAGCCAATTAGACCAAATTAGTGTTGTACAGTGGACACATGTACAACATGGGTAGTTATGTATGGGGCAATATTTTTTTGGGGGAGACAGGTGCCCATTTTTTTAAGGTTATAGTGGAAAGTAGGAGAAGGGTCATAGGTACATGTAGGGTGGTAAGTTGGGTAGGAGAGGATGCGTTGGCAGACAGACAAGACAGCAGACAGGGGTGATGTGTGACACATGAGTTGGGTAAACACCTTGTATGGGGAGGGTGCTGTGGAATCATGTTGCACATGCCTCCAGACAGAAGCAGTGTGACTCATGTCCCCACCCATGGGACATTCGACTCTATTGCTTCACTGCCCCGAGGGTGGCTGTGATGTAGGCTGGGTACCAGGGTGACCATGCCCACCAGGTTGGCAAGCGTGCTCTCAGACTGGCGCAGGTGGCATTTATAGCTCTGGTGAGCAATCCTGTGCAACATGACCGGCAGTTGATCCAGGGGGACTGCAGCCCCTTCGCCACCTCTCCCAGGGGAAGGTTGAGCCCATCCTCTGAGGTGGTTTCACTCAATGCCACAGGTGGTGCAGAGGCAGCAGAGGGGGCACCACTGGCCTGGGTCCCAGTTGTGGTAGGACCCAGTGCAATGGCCAGTTGAGGCAAGGTAGGCAGATCACCAGAAACTGGCCTACACCGACAGCCTGTGGTAATGGAGGTATAGAAATAAGTATAGGTTAGTTATTATCAAAACATTGTTAGTAATAACAGCATGGCAGAACATTGGAAATAATGCAATTATATATCAATGCAAATTATCTAAAACACAACAATAAATAACATAGCAGTCAGTATAACAGCATGTTACTGACAGTTACAGCAAAAGGCCAACAAAATAGGTAATTTAACATGATATGTTAGTATGCATCCATTTTAATACATAATAATAATAAAACAGATGCCCCAAAAACACAAAAACAGTTAGTGTAACAACACATGTTAATAGTAAACTGTAAGCAATGAATAACAGTAATAAATAAATGAAGATAAGGGTTGGGGAGAGAGAGAGTAAATTAGTCCATTAGTAACATTGCTGCTGGCTTCCTTGACAGCGGTACTACTATCTATTCTACTGGTCTGCATTTTCTTTATGTTTACAGTCAGTACAAGTATCCTGTAGATGATGTATCACATCCATACCTCTCAAACAATATGCATGCAACACTATGGGCCAAATGGTAACAACTGTGGGTACACACCTACACAGAAAACTTGCATATCAGGTAGACCTATATAACTACCAAGGTGTTATGTGGGCTGAAATGGTGATGCTGTCCAATCTAGGTACTCATTGTCATGATATTCCTGTAACAGGTGGATTACTCACTATTAACTACATAATGTAAAATCATGACACTTGGGAGACATGTATGTGTACAGTACAGACACTAGACAGCAGTCATGCCTTGGTTGGCAGGCAAGGGAATAGAACTCAGTAGCAGTGACTGTGCAACTGTAGCAACTTTTAACAAATGCTCCAGGCATACAGCCATACCAGGATTACACATATTATTTCTGACTGTGCTTTGTTGATTTTTCACATTCTTGGTAATGATTTTAACAGGTTGGAAATCTAAACACACAATTCTCTACTCATAATATGGGTTACCTCACCCATTTACCTGTAGTTCCTGTGGAGAGAGAATCTGTGAACATTACGTGACTGTTACTGTAATATTCAGTGCTACATAGGATTCGAACCCTGGTCTATGTGTGGCAAAATGTACTATATAAAGGGCCTTTAGTAAATTGAGCTACTGAGTCACTGCTAATTACTGACTGACTGATATTTTCCTAGAGCTTACCAGAAACCAAAATATGACCTAGCAGTATTACTATAGTGTTATAATAGACTGCAGTGACAGCAGAACATACATGAATGAAATACAAGAATAACACAGATAGTGGTACGTTGGATATCAAGTCTAACAATGCTGGAGTAAACACTTTATTGTTAGTGGGTTGAAATATCTGTGAAGTCAACAAACAATATCAGATCATGGAGTGGGCTACCTCACTCATATACCTTGCTTACCTAATGTCTGTGGATGATAGAGCATTATATGAACAATATTGGGTTAGAGACAGCCTTGAACTGTACTATATGTGTTAAACAATACAATTGGCAGTCATACAGCTATTACAGTGTTATACTTGATTGCAGCACCTTACCTTATAGCCTGAATGCATACAGCTGTACTGCGATGGTTACAATACAATCCTGATGTGCACCATTTTCCTTGGTGTTATTGGTATTGTTTCATGTTTCATTATACAACAGTTGGCATTATTCGTTTCTTGCGAAACATCTCTAATTCCACAATTATTGCACTGCAGACTTTATTGTATATAGTTTAATGCAGTTAGTGTTTTTACTCTTTCTTGCTTATTTCACTACAGTTAACATAATACATCTGTACTCACCACACTCACTGCACAACCTGGCCAGCCACCAAGCGTGCAACTTGACATTGTGATCCCTCTCTTCTGCACCTGTTGAGAGAGAAGCACACCATTATGCATACACATTTTGCAGACATTCAGATTAGATATTGGTGAAACAGAGGTAAAATTAATAACATACTTGTGGGGCATTCACTGCCTCAGCTTCTTGGACAAAGGTGTCCAAGAGATCCCCCTTTTGACATTTCAAGTTCTCATGGTGGTGACGACATTGTTCACCTGTGTGGGAAATACCAGTAACTCTGGTGAGTTCTCTGGCCAGCCAGTCCTAGGCCTCCACCTTACACTCTGAACCCTGGAAACCTCCCTACAGCAGCCAGTCATCATGTTTTTAACTAGAAGTCCAACCATGACCCTGGACACCATAATGCCTCAGTGCTGCACCTGAAAGCATCCAACTTCACCAATGCTAGCCAAAGTACCCTTAAGAGACCTAACTCCAATGGATTCTGCTGTATTCTGCCTACTGGGCTTAATATAGGCTGTTTTCTTGCCCTTACACATCAATGAGCAACATTCAAAAAAGCACTGTGTCACTTAGCACCGCACAAGCCAGCACAGCTGAGCTAAGATGTGTAAAAGCTCGCAGAACCAGAGTGTTAGCAGAGCTTAGCAGCACACAAGCCAGCCAAGCAGTGCCAAGCAGTGCATAAACATTGGCAGCCATTATCATGTTTATGCAGTGTTTAGTAGGTCTCAGAAGAGCTTAGCAGAGTGCAGCAAAGCTATATTTTAAATTGGTCTGCAAAATGTGTATACTAAAATTTAATACTTATTTGCCTTTCATGTATTCAACCCCTGGACCTATGACTCTGTCCATTAAGCTATGTGGATATTCAGACATCAGGTGTACCTTTACATATAACACTGAGCTACCAGCACTGAGCACCATGACACGCGAGCATGCTCAGATATGCTTAAACATACATTTAAATAAATAATTAAATACATCTGGTTTCTATTTTTAGATGTCTGGCAGTTGTTTGCTATCTTATCTGTGAGCATTGCTTAGCAATGCTGCTCTCCTCACTGCACAACATACTTTTTTTATTAAAAAAAATAAAAAATTAACATAACACAAAAGGACAGTTCGGGGCATATCTTACTCATCTGTGGACATGGTTAGCACTATACCTCTCCCTACACTAATACAATATCCATGTTCCTTGCCTCTCCCATGGCAACATACCATCATTAATATGTACACAGACACAGTAACATTCCTTTATCAACTCATCTCTCAAATCACAAAATCTGCACATTTTAGCCTTGTTTCTCAAATCAGTTACATATACTGCAAAAGTTTCAGCAGGCTTTTGATCCCTTGTGTAAAATAAGTGCCCTTCCATTATAACATTCTTTTGGGATTTACACATTTCACTAAATTTGCATTTTAAGCACTCAGGGTCTTCCCATGTTTTAAAAACACAAAGCAGCAAGCGTATCTAAATGTTGGCTTCCTCTTCAATCACCGACCAGCAAATATTTAAAACAATTTTATTGTGAGCGCTTTCGAAGGGATTTGTGTCCCAACTTCATCAGACAAAAATTCAACAATTCAATCACACCTTATATATCCCTTGATTTAAAGTTAATTAGTCCATTATTCAATTAATCAATCATCTTACAAAAACACTAAAAGGGTCCTTATCTAAAAATGAAAATGCATTACTAAATGGTATACAAGCACCTTGCCATTTGTAAACAAACAACTTGTTACTAATTCTATACATATATCTTTATAGCTTATATTAAACATTTGAATATAAAAGTTCATAAAACATTACCTTATTAATTCAATAAAAAACTATATATAATATATAAGTATACATATATATATATATATATATATATATATATATATATATACTCTATATAAATAAATTAATTAATAAATACATTAAACATATATAAAAAGTGAAATTAATGAGATTAAGTAGTGCGTAAATGCTTAAAACCTGAAAAAAAGTTCTTATTAAAATGATTATTAAAATACCCATGCATCATCTGCATAAAGCTTTAGAATACTTTTAATGGAAACATATTCGTTTAACCCAGGAAGAATGTATGCAGAAGTCCTTATCTGCCAAAGTAGTTCCTGTTCCTCTAATAATAACTGCCACGGCCCCCCCTCTCGGGTCTAATCGAATTTGTTGTAGCACTGAAAACGCAAACCTATGGGTTGGGTACTCAACTATGTGCCTTACCAAGGCATTATTGCTATCAGCCCTACCTATACTATATTTATGTTCATATATTCTTTGTTTTAGCTTTCGTTCAGTTTTCCCTATATAATAAGAGGGACATAGGTCACAGCATGCAACATAAACTACTCCTTTAGAGTCACAGTTGTATCTACCATTAATTTTATATGTTCTATCCTTTATCTTCATGGTGGTACCTATTTTAATAAACTTACATTGTGGGCAAGACCCACATTTCCTCATACCCAGTGGTTCACATTGTGTGTTTTTAACCACTCTGTTGCTATTACTTTCTAAAATACTTTTTAGGTTCGATCCTCTGCTATAGGTAAACCCGGGTCTAATACCCAACGTCTTGCTAATCATTTGATCCTCCAAGATAATTGCCCAGTTCTTAGTAAGAATTTCTTTAATTTTCATAAAGTCTAAGGAGAAGGTAGACATAAAATTCAAGTTCTGATTCTTTATTCCTCTCAATGGCTCCTCACTTTGTGTATAATTTTGGACCAAAAAATTAGTACTATTGTTGTAGACATTACTTGAAAGAAGTGGCTTAAAGTGCCCTGACTCCCTCTTTACCTTCACCTCAAGAGTGATGTCAGTCAAGAGTCTATTGGGATAGCCTCTTCTTAAAAACATCGATTTCAATTTTTCACATTCTTCATAGAAATCCGTGTCAACCGACACCATCCTTGCTGCCCTTACCAATTGGCCCTTAGCAATGGCCTTCTTCTGGTGGTAAGGGTGAATACTTGAGAAATGTAAAAATGCATTAGAATAAGTAGGTTTTCTGAAAATGGAAGCCTTACATTGTCGCTTACCCATATCCTTAGTTACCTTTACATCTAAATATGTAATATAATTTGTACCTACATTATACGTAAATTCAAGGAAATCTGTCATAGCTGTGATGCTTGTTAAAAAGTTATGTATAAGTTCTGCATCCCCCTTCCATATAAAGCACATATCATCCTGGTATCTGGTGTACCATAGGACGTTCTCCTGAAACATGTTATTTTCAAACAGATAGTTTCATTCACAATGTGCCATAACACTATTTGCAAAACTTGCACCACAGGGTGAGCCCATTGCCACCCCAGTATTTTGTAAAAAGATTTCCTTGTTAAACATAATATAGTTATTAGATAAAACCAAATCAAGCAATGTCTCAACCAGATAAACCTTGTCATCTTCTGCCTTTTTATAACGCATAAACTCCCTTGTCCATGCTATCCCTATCGACTGTGGGATGACCGTATACAGATCTTTTACATCAATAGTCAAAAAAATAAAACTATCATTATATTCAAGTTTATTGATGCTTTCCAAAAAGCTCCAAGAATCCCGACATATCTGTGGCTTATCACTAATCAACGGTTTCAAAATATTATTGATGAGTTTGGCACATGCATATGTTATGGAGCCTCTTCCATCCACAATAGGTCTAAATGGTGGATCCAAAAGACCTTTATGTAACTTTGGAGTGCCAAATATTGCCAGGATTCTAGGAGCTGACATTGACAAGTACTGAAACATGTCTATGTCTATGGACCCTTCCAAAAACAGGTCATCCAACACTCCTTTAATTCCTTTATAAGCTATGTTAACCTCATTTACACTAGCATGGGTATATGCATCTGAAGCAAGATAGTAACGCATCTTTCTTTCATATTCTATTTGGTCCATAAAAACTAGACCTCCTCCCTTATCAGGTTTCATTACTCTAATGTTACACTGGTTCAATAACCTTATAAAATCCATTTCTTCTTCACTGATATTAGTAACACGAGATCGCCTTCTATCCCTCTCATCTGACAACATTCTCAAGTCAATTTCACACATTTTCTCAAACATGCTTAAAGTAGCCTGAAGCGGAGGATTGAAAACACTGGATACCCTTAGTGTGTTGGTAAGAGAGGAATTAGCTCCCATTAACACTGCTAAATTTAGTTTACCCACATACAACTTGAGGTCAGCAATAGTTTTAACGACATTGGCCCTTTGATCAGGGACAAAAGATAAACCTTTAGATAAAAAATCAACCATATTTTGTTCAATATTTAAAATAGTATAGTTCAAAATTTTAAAATCCCCTTGTGACCTTAGGAGGATATATGGACCTCCAGGTTCTATCACAGTCATCTCTTCCTCTTGTTCCTGCGGTTCTCCCTCTGACCCTGGTTCCTTTGATTGTTCCGGTTGCTGTACCTTGGGCCACTATCCATTTGAAAATCCTGACTGTTGTCACAGTTACTAGAATCTTGATCATTGGCCCCTGCTTTATTAGCGCCCTGTTGACGGGCATTGTTGTTTCTGATCATTTCACTACGTCGTACGGGTGAAGCATGAATGTTCTCACCATTAGCCCTTACATAATCATCATTGTGAACAGTATCGGGCCTATTACTAAAGGATCCTTGAGGTACAGTCATATGTGATACCATCGGGGGTGGGGGATATGCTTTGTTGTGAGCATATTCAAAAAGGTCTCTGTCTATTTTCTTTTTCTTGTTGACCAAAAGTTTATTCATTGTAGCATCAATACTGGTATAAATTCTAGCATAATCGTATTTGTACTTGACAAAATCAGAATCCTTACGAATAGTGTGCTCCATAATCTCAAGCTCTGATTTAAGGTCCTCAATTTCACCATTATAGAAGTTAAGTAGAGCATGTAAAAAAATCAAAGCCCTGTTTATCAAACAGGGCTATAAGTTCATGATGAAAAGTGGAATTGCCTACTAGACCAACTGGGTATCTTCACTGTCGTAACCCCTTAGGGATAATCTTCTTTGAAATGCATTCATGAAAGTAAGCTACTTTCAGTTGCAGCTTACGACACCTAAAAAGTTTTTGATCAAAATTGTTAAGCAAAACTGTTATATTACTCACAGTTATATTGGAATCTTGCCCTTCTTCGTTATTTGCTGCATTAGCAAAAAAATTCTTAACGTTGAGGAAACTAGCCATCAGGTACTATCTGATGTGGGTTGCTCGAAACATTCTCGGGCGTGTGCGTGGGTGAAACCACTCGGTTTACTTCTCCTTGTGCTACGTTTGCACTTCTGTTAGGCAAAGCAAGTTGCAATCCCACCTGTCTTTTACTCATAGCTGAATTGGAAGGTTCTAAGTCCATACTTGAGATAGGTAGGCTCTCCTGAGTCCTACCTGCACAATCAAACTTTTGGGACAAAGCCTCAACTCTCCCAAGTAAAACATTAACCAAAGCAGTTAAATTCCCAATAGCATTGGGAATAAGCTAGTAATAGGCAATTATACACCCATTAGCCTAACTAGCCTGATCTGCAAGGCCATGGAACACATTATGATAAACCTTATAAACAAGAACATTGGCAACCTCCAAATGCTTGACCCTACACAGTTTGGTTTTGTCAAAGGGAGATCATGCCTGTTAAACTTGGTTGACTTCTTTGAAACCGTCACTAAAGCCATGGACAAGGGGAAGATGGTACACACCACCTACCTTGACCTAGCCAAAGCCTTCTTCATTCCTCACTCAACTATTCCTCACTCGGGCATAATAGATAAACTCTCCAAGCTAGGCATCAACCCATATATTACCAGAAGCGTAGCTAACTTACTCACTGATAGAACCCACTCAGACAAAATAGGGAAAGCCACCTCTAGTACTAGACCCATAATGAGCTGTATACCCCAAGGATCGGTCTTGGGGCTTCTACTGTTTGGGATATACTTTTCTAAGCTGCAAGCCAAATCCATTGGTTTGTGGCTGACCAGGTTTGCAGATGACTGCAAGCTGGGTGCTATCTTACATTCCCCTAGTCATGTGAATGTCCTGCAAGAGGGCCTTACCCAAACTAATGACTGGTGCCAGAAGCATGGCCTCAAATTGAATGCCAAGAAATGCATCAATATTCCCTTTGGGGAAAATGACATCCCCAATTATTATCACATTAATAACAACATACTAAGCACACAATCAGTTGTGAGGTATTTGGGCACCAGGTTGATAGCAACCTGACCTTTGACCATCATGTTGCCTCCGTTGTATGGAAGGCTTTCTACATGGCCCACCTCATAAGTAAGTGTATTTCATCCAGGAACAAGGACGTCATAACATCCCTGTGCTCCTCCCTTATCAGACTCATTATTGAGCACAATGCTCCCTTTGTCATTACCTGGCCAATCACATACAGCAGCTGTTGAGGCCACAGGGGTTCCTGACCAGGAAAATCCAGGGTCTCAAACACCTATCCTATACAGATAGGCTAAAAGCCCTTTCCCTCTACTCAGTCTTGTACAAACTGCTCAGAGGTGACCTGTGTCTGGCATACAAGGCTATCTCAAACCTAGCCTTGATGTAGTTGCTGCATATCCGTAAGTTAAATTCCACTCGCTGAACCCACACACAAGGGCTCATCCTTGTCTGTGACATTAATACAACTTGTTGGATTTTTGTCCCAAAGTATCCATCATCTGTGGAATAGACTCCCTCTCCATGTCAAGCAAAGTACCTCTCTAGCCCTCTTTAAGAGGAACCTGGATGACTGGATGGGAAACAGAAAAATACACCCCTGGGATCCCACCTGTGCCTCTGCTGGACAGGGGAAACAAGTGCTGACTTTGTAGGAATATGGGCAAATATCTTGGCTAGGCTTATAAGGGCCTCTGGGCCAATAGGCTAGTATCATCCTATGAACCAATGACCATATGAGCTACAAGAAGTAAAGTGCGTGTGTGTGTGTGTGTGTGTGTGTGTGTGTGTGTGTGTGTGTGTGTGTGTGTGTGTGTGTGTGTGTGTGTGTGTATGTGTGTGTGTGTGTGAGTGTGTGTTTGAGCACAAGCCTCTCTAATTGGCAACTTTTATCTGAATTTTATTTCTGGCTTGAAATATTATGCCATGCAAGCAAACAGACTACATAGTACACATATTTCATATTTGTGTCTTATTCATTGCTCAAGAGATCTGGAAATGTTTCAATGATACAAAGCAAATCTATTTGTGACAGTAACAAATCTGTTGTGCTGAGGAAAAGCACATTTTTTTGTTTGTTTTTTGAGAATGCCCTGTAATTCTTTCATCAGTTTAATAAAGTTATTAAATGTAAAATGCATAGTTAAACACTGATTATAAACACTTGGGAGTTTACCTTGAGTTAAGTAATAATTGTGATATCTGGGACAACATGCTTTAACTTCCATTTCTCTGCTATCAATATTTGAATTCAACAGCACCAACAGTTTGGGATTTGAATCTCACCACTGGTTAATATTAATACACAAAGGGCAGTTGGCTTTAAGCATGTATAGTATGTGTGCAATGCTGCCTTGGGTGATAGCCAAGCCCTGCCACACCCAAACAAATTCCCACTGTGCAGTTACAGTTCAAATTTATAATCACTAACATGCAGTTTTTACTATTTACCCATTATTTCACATATTCTTTCACAGAAAAATTAAGCGCAATGCAGTTTTATTTTGCATTTATCTTTAAATAGTAATTTACACATTTTTAAAAACAATCTAATACAGCATTATTGTATCTACCTAATGTTTCATGTATGTTTGGGAAAAAACATTGTTTTATGTTTAGTATATTTATTTTATTTACAGCAGCGGTTGAACACCATTGACAGTATGACCAGTTGGAGGCATAGCCTGGGTTATAAAATTAGTAATAATAAAAATGTAACAAATACAATCAACACTGGAACACAAAGGTAATATAATCTGGTCACAAAAAGGAGAGATATTATGTACACATTTTACACAGTGTTAGGATTTCAGAGTTTATTATAGCTTAGATAATGCTTATGTTCAACATATATAGGAATTCAAATAGTTGTAGATTCATGCATTGTAGCTACCAAACTTGATGTCCAAAATAAATAATGGTAACATACCTCCCTACCTGTTAATGAAAGGAATTTGGACAAAGACTAAAATAATGTGTGTTGGGTGGGGGATTAAATTCTCAGAAAGCAGGGACAAATTTTAAATATTACTCTTATGAACTGAGAAAGTTGTTATAATGGCAGTATTTCTGTTAGCATACATTTTTAAAGGATATAAAGTCTATATATCTCATTATTTAATTACCTCAATCCTCAGTCATGAGGAACGAACAAAAATATTATGCAAAAATCCAGACATTCTTCAAAAATCTAGACAGTTAAGAGGTGTGAATGATAATAACTTCTCTTCCTTTTCAGGATGGAGATGGGGAGAAAGAAGGAGGAAATCAGGAACCTCTGTTATATATACTATTTCAATATAAACATCTTTGCTCCTCTGTAATATAATTTTTCCCATCAACAGCAAACAATTGAATTAGTACTGATCTTTAAAGACTTTTAAAGACCTATGCCTTGGCCTCCATCTTGACCCTACACTGTCTATGACACACATGTGAAGTAACCTAAAAAAAACATTTTATCTGAATTCCATTTTCATTAGAAAGCCATCCCTGATCTTTACCCTGACTGCCACTCAGTGATAGGTAAGGGTATTCTTCATTCACAAGTAATATATAACCTCCCACTACTGCCTCTGGCAAAAAATCTTAATGGCTTGCAAGTGCTGTCAAACAAAATGTATCAGATCATATTATTTGCCTCAAAACTTAACTATCACTGTACCTCTCTCTCTCTATCTCTCTCTCTTTCCTATTGACTGGCTTCTTGTAAGAGAAAGGTCAATCGTCATCCGACTCACATTGATCTTCAAGATATGTAAGCTCAACACTTCTTTTAGTCAGTGTCTGGATTATTTCAATTACCACATCCTGCCAAATGTCATGTGCTGAGGTATCTTGGTTCTAGATAAGTTGACTGATATACTAGTATCGTCTGGTCATGTTTTTTCTGTTTTTGGACCAAATAGGCCTTGAGATGTACTCCCTCGCCATATCAACAACTCTGATAATTTGCCAACTTTTAGAACAAACCTTCTCGCATGCCTCATTGAAGGTAGCTTGTTCCTGCTCTGCTCCTGGCAACTAACTGTTTTCAGTTTTAATAAAACTTCTTTTACACTTTGTTATACTGTACCCTACCCATGCTCAGATGTACCTTAGTGTATCCCTGCCTAATCCTGTACAAATTGGTCCCTCTCTCTTCATGCTCAACTTTCATATAACCTTCTTGGTTACTGCCCTCTCTTTTATCCATTTAGTTCAACTTTAATAGTCTAACACGTTTAAATAAGTCTTTCAAAATATAATTCTGCCTAAAATATATTAAGATATTTATTTGGATGAATAACTGTGTAAATGTTATTTGCCAGATTTTAAGTACCTGTGCTGTTTACCTGTACATTTACACCTTTTGTGATGCAGAGCAGTAACCCTAAATATTTTCTCAACAAAGACTGCATTTTTAACATTTAGTCTATATTTGTAAATATCTATTTTACTGGCTCTCTTTTCAAATAATTATGCCATCATTTTCATACACACCTTATTGACATCACAGAAACATATTACAGTATTTATATTCTGTGACTTGTATATATGGATCTACTTTGATCCAATGAATTTACGTTTCATCGAAACATAAATTTATGACCTCACTTACGCGAAAGTGCCTTTTTTTGAAAATGTGCTTTCTGTAAAAAAATATAAAACTTAAGCCAAAAAAAAAAAAACACACTAAACACAATTGTGCAGAGGGGAAAGCCCCCCTGCTCACCCCACACCCCCTACTTTAATATTTTCACTCCAAGATCATACTACAGTGGGGAAAAGGGAATATTTCCTTATCCCCACTGTACCATGATCTCAGCAATAGCTTGCTTAGTTGTACATCAGCACTAAATGTTGATGTACAACTAATGTTACATGCAAACTGCATGTTTTTATTTCTTTTCTGCTTTTTATTTTTATTTCTGTTTCTACACGAAAGTGCATTTTCAAAAAAATGCACTTTTGCATAAGTGAGGTCGTGAATTTATGTTTCGATGGAACGTAAATTTGCTGGATTAAATGGGATCCATATATATATATATATATATATATATATATATATATATATATATGCACACACACACACATATATATATATTTATATATATATATATATATATATATATATATATATATAGGTTCATAGGTTCATAGGTTTATACTAGGCTATCTGCCCTAAGGCATTTATAAGCCTAGCCCAAATTATTGTGGCTTACGCCACCCCTTATATGAAAAAATACTGTGCCCATTAGTTTGTTGTGCCTCTGTCCAGCAGTGACACAGAGTTGATATATATATTCATATATATATATTCAAATGTTCCTTCTTTCACGTCTTAAAATAAGCACAGAATATTTTATTTGCATTCTTGAATATTCATTCATCTTTTACTTCAAATTATTTGACTACATCAGTTTCTCTTACTTCACTATACAGCCTGGACATTCCATCTAATTCCCATCCAGTTTTATGCATTTTTATTTCCAGAAAAACAGAAGATATGAAACTTTCCAGAAGCCCTCTGGCAGGATAACAAACTGACCAAATTGCAATACTACCAAAAGCCCTAATCTTACAGATTTAGCTATATCCAGTTACTAATGCCCCCCCCCCCCAAGCAACTTTGATACACCATTATTCCATTAAGTTACCCATCAAAGACACTTATGTATTGGTCATGAACTTTACTTTTCACTATAACATGTCTTTCAACAGAAGTATACCTTCAAATCCCCGTATTGTGAGATGGTTGCCCACATTATCAAAATACATTTACCATTCAGTATTCTCAATGATGCAATCACATTGTTTGAGTGTAGGTCTTCATTACTAAACCATACACCATAATAAATTAAGACATCTTTACTATCGCATGAAAATCATTAATTGTCAATTCCATACTAATAGTCAAAATCAGCTAAACCTGTAATTACGGTTTCTCGGGGTTTTATTGTTCATCAGTCTTTCAGAAAAGGGGACACCATCTGTGCAACACACTTTAAAATGGGTGATCAGACATGCATCCCATTTAAAGGCACAAGGGAAAATACCAAACATTTCCTCATAACCTCCCTACCTATTTTCTGTTATTCCCCAATGCCCACTACTACCTAGCTTGCACTACTCATCACTCATCTCCCTATACTCAGTCTCTTTCATTTATCCTTTAACAGTCATCTGGTTTTCAGGTTAAAGAGATTCAAACCATATTAGACCAGCAGGTTCCATCAAATCTGTACCACTCTAGGTTACTATCTTAGAAATGATGGTCTATCAAAGTCATAAAGTCTGTCACCCATGTTCACCAACTTATTTTTGCACTAAGATATTTTCTCATTCTTTCAATGCCTCCTAAATTTTAGCCTGTTTCTAAATTGCCATACAAGGAGAAATAAGATCACACAACCACCTTTTGACATTCTTGCGAACATTTTTGCATTTCTCCCAGTGACCCATGTCATTCAATCAGTCAGCCTGATGACTTAAATCATTCTACTCATGAACCCCACTGCACAGAGAGTTTTACTTTATGCATCATTACAGTGAGACAGGTATCAATATCTCCGACCATTACCTATATATCAAGAAACCGTCAAACAAGCTGTGGATCTAGGTTCTTCAGAGCAATATATATATATATATATATATATATATATATATATATATATATATATATATATATATATATATATATATATATATATATATATATATATATATATATATATATATACACATACATACTGTTTTGCTCCTAAAATATGAATACTACCAAAACAACATTTAACAGAGAATGATTTGTATAAAGCTGGACAAATATAACGCAAACACAGTGAGAAGGCTAATTGGTGCTACAGTAAAAAGATGCTGAGATTTGAAGTAATCAGTCTGGCATAAAAGGTTTATGTGAGATACCTTTGTTGAAGAATTTACACATTTTTTACTGAGATATGATTTTAATTCTTTTCTAAATGTGGGAAAGGAAAGAGTGTTGTTTTCTTACTTGGGAACAGATTTTAAGATTTTAGGGGCTATAATGGAGAAGGAATGTTCTATCAAATGACCCCCACATGTTGCCTTTTGTAAAGGAAAATAAGTTAAATCAGTCATATAAGCCTTACTTAACACATGTTCCCATGATTTGAATATCTCAAGGTGAAATACTTTGTGTGCTGTGACTTCCATGTCCTGAAGCAGTAATATTCTAAAATGATCATGCACAATGGTGTGGCAAGCCATTGTTCTAACCATAGTCTCAGGGCAAAAAGCATATCTGGATTAGCAAATCAGATATGCAATGGAGGCAAAGAAGTGAAGTGAAGAATATCCATTTATTTATTTATTGTCCTTATGACTGCCAAGCTCAAAAGTCTTAAATTCAGGTTTAACTTGACTTAGACTCGGCTGAAGTTACCAGTAATTTGATCCTTAAACACCCTTGATAACTGATCCACAACACAAGTCTTGAAGTAATATCCCTCAGGTTCTGGTGTCTAAAAAAAAGGCTCAGCTTCCCATAACAACATAAGATTACACACATACACACACACACACACATGTAGCTATCTATTTATCTATATATATATATATATATATGTGTGTGTGTGTGTGTGTGTGTGTGTGTGTGTGTGTGTGTGTGTGTGTGCAGATAGAGGCACATATAATTCTTACAATTTCACAGGTATATTAAAATATGCACTAAAGCTTGTGATAAAGATGGAAGGTACAATATTATTCTAATGTATAACACCCAATATCTGCTTGCTCAGATAGTGTCACTTCTATTAACTTATTGACTACCAGTGACTTTTATGCATTTCCTGAACAATCTCTGATATTTTATAGTCATATGTTTGGTGATCATGGGCAATTTTATTGTGCAGGCATAAACAAAAAGACTGAAAAAAAACCCTTCTGTGCTACTTGTATAGAACGCAAGAAAACTTTGCCCCAGCCTGTATATAAATGTTCCTTGATTCCATTAGGTACCATTTGCATGATTTACTATGGATATCATGGGATCATTAATATAATCTAGCAAGGGGTATCGGTACATACTACTCACGATAGATCATCATCATCTTTTGGCTTTTCCCGTTAGGGGTCGCCACAGTGGATCATCTCTTTCCATTTCTTCCTATCCTCTGCATCTTTCTCTGTCACACCAACCACCTGCATGTCCTCTCTCACCACATCCATAAACCTTATCTTAGGCCTTCCTCTTTTCCTCTTACCTGGCAGCTCCATCCTTAGCATCTTTTTCCCAATATACCCATCATCCCTCCTCAGCACATGTCCAAACCAACGCAATCTCGTCTCTCTCTTGCTTTGTCTCCAAACTGTCCAGCATGAGCTGACCCTCTAATATACTGATTCCTAATCCTATCAATCCTAGTCACACCGAGTGCAAATCTTAACATCTTTAACTCTGCCACATCCAGCTCTGACTCCTGCCTTTTTGTCAGTGCCACTGTCTCCAAACCATATAACATAGCTGGTCTCACTACCCTCTTGTAGACCTTCTCTTTCACTCTTACTGGTACCCGTCTGTCACAAATCACTCCTGACACTCTTCTCCACCCATTCCACCCTGCCTGTACTCTCTTCTTCACCTCTCTTCCACATTCACCATTACTCTGAACTGTTGATCCCAAGTACTTAAACTCGTCCACCTTTACCAACTCTACTCCCTGCATCCTCACCATTCCTCTACCCTCCCTCTCATTTACACACATATATTCTGTCTTAGCCCTGCTGACCTTCATTCCTCTGCTCTCTAGAGCATATCTCCACCTCTCCAGAGTCTCCTCAACCTGATTTCTACTCTCACTACAGATCACAATGTCATCTGCAAACATCATAGTCCACAGGGCCTCCTGTCTGATCTCATCTGTCAACCTGTCCATCACCACTGCAAATAAGAAAGGACTCAGAGCTGATCCTTGATGTAATCCCACCTCCACCTTAAACGGATCTGTCACTCCCACTGCAGTCCTCACCACTGTCACACTACCCTCGTACATATCCTGTACCACTCTTACATACTTCTCTGCCACTCCCGACTTCCTCATACAATACCACAACTCTTCTCTAGGCACCCTGTCATATGCTTTCTACAAGTCCACAAAGACACAATGCAACTCCTTCTGACCTTCTCTGTATTTCTCCAATAACATTCTCAGAGCAAACATTGCATCTGTAGTGCTCTTTCCTGGTATGAAACCATACTGCTGATCACTAATCATCACCTCCCTTCTTAACCTAGGCTCTACTACTCTTTCCCATAACTTCAAGATGTGACTGATCAGTTGTATCCCTCTGTAGTTACTGCAGCTCTGCACATCACCCTTATTCTTAAAGATAGGTACCAAAACACTTTTTCTCCACTCCTCAGGCATCCTCTGACTTTCCAAAATTTCCAAAATCTAGTTAAAAATTCCACTGCCATTTCTCCTAAGCACCTCCATGCTTCCACTGGTATGTCATCTGGGCCAACAGCCTTTCCATTCTTCTTCCTCTTCATAGCTGTCCTTACTTCCTCCTTGCTAATCTGTTTCACTTCCTGATTCACTATCCTCACATCATCCAATCTTCTCTCTCTCTCATTCTCTTCATTCATCAGTCTCTCAAAATACTCTTTCCATCTACTCAACACACTCTCCTCTCTTGTAAGTACCTTTCCCTCACTATCCTTTATCACCCTTACTTGCTGCACATCTTTCCCAGCTCTGTCCCTCTGTCCAGCCAATCGGTACAGGTCCTTTTCTCCCTCTTTAGTGTCCAATCTCTCATACAACTCTCCATATGCCTTATCCTTAGATTTCGCAACCTGTCTCTTTGCCATTAGCCTCATCTCCTTATACTCATGTCTACTTTCTTCATCTCTTTGACAGTCCCACTTCTTCTTCACCAGCCTCTTCCTCTATATACTCTCCTGTACTTCCTCATTCAACCACCAGGTCTCCTTGTCTTCCTTCCTCTGTCCAGATGTCACACCAAGCACCTTTCTAGCAATCTCCCTTACTAGATCTGCTGTAGTTACCCAGCTATTCGGTAACTCTCCACTGCCTGTCTTAACTCTTCCCTAAACTCTACTTCACAATCACCCTTTTTAACTTCCACCATTTAATCCTTGGCACTGCTTTCACACTCCTACTCCTCTTCTTGATCACCAACGTCATCCTACAGACCACCATTCTATGCTGCTTAACTACACTTTCCCCTGCCACCACTTTACAGTCACCAATCTCCTTCAGACTGGCCCTCCTACATAGGATATAATCCACCTGTGTGCATCTTTCTCCACTCTTGTACATCACCCTATGCTCCTCCCTCTTCTTAAAATATGTATTCACCACAGCCATGTCCATCCTTTTCGCAAAATCCACAATCATCTGACCTTCTGCATTCCTCTCCTTAACACCATACCTACCCATCACTTCCTCATCCCCTCTGTTCACTTCACCAACATGCCCATTAAAGTGTGCTTCAATCACTAGTCTCTCACCCTTGGGTACACTCACCACAACTTCATCCAACTCACTCCAAAATTTATCTTTCTCATCCATCGCACACCCAACTTGTGGAGCATATGCACTAACAACATTCATCATTACACCATCAATTTCGAGCTTCATAAACATCACTCTGTCAGACACTCTCTTCACGTCTAAAACACTCTTGGCATATTGTTCCTTTAGTATAACCCCTACCCCATTTCTCCTGCCATCCACACCATGATAGAACAATCTGAACCCATTTCCTAAACACCTGGCCTTACTTCCCTTCCATCTGGTCTCTTGCACACACAATATATCAACCTTCCTTCTCTCCATCATATCAGCTAGCTCTCTTCCTATACCAGTCATACTGCCAACATTCAAAGTTCCTACCTTCACTGCTATACTCCTAACCTTCCTCCTCTCTTCCTGCCATCGGGCATGCCTTTGCCCTCCTCTTCTCCTTCAGCCAACAGTAGCCCAATTTCCGCCAGCACCCTGTTGGCTAACAGTACTGGTGGTGGTCATTGTTAACCCGGGCCTCGACCGATACGGTATGGAAATATGAAATTTTTGCACCATAAGTGTTGTGGCAGAATTTTTACACCGGATGCCCTTCCTGACGCAATCCTCCCCATTTATCCTGGCTTGGGACCGGCACAAAGAAATGCACTGGCTTGTGCATCCCCAGTGGCTGGGTTACTAGTCACGATAGATATGCTACCAAATTCTCAGAAGCAGCGCTATAACATAAAGCTAATACTCAGGTTGTTGAAAGAGAATTGCTGCTGTTGTTCTTCATAGTAGATATCATTAAAGAGATATGTCTCATCAGGGTGCTCCTTTATGTCAAGGGTTCTGCATCAGTTAAGTCAGTACTTTAATAATTGAAGATACCAGTCTCCCATCTATAGACTGATGGCTTAGCAGATAGGTTTAACAAAATGCTGTCATCAATGCTGGGGAAAGTAGTTGGTGGAGAGGATAAAAAGCACGATCAGTGGCTACTCTGTGTTACTGTTTGCCTTTGAAGAAGTGCCACAAGCTTCATTTGTGTTGTAGGTTGACCCCATTTGATATTCTGTACTACAGGAGGGTGGATTTTACATTTACTAAGGACACAAATGACTCCACTAAAAGCTATGATCGAAGAGCACGTTAGTTTGCAGTATATACATATATATATATATATATATATATATATATATATATATATATATATATATATTAAAGGTAGTGATGACCACGGTAAGGGACAACATGCAGACAGCACAGGAAATGCAGCAACAAGTTTATAATAAGAGTTGACAGCTTACGGAATTTAACCCAGGAGATCAGGTCTAGTGATAGGAACCTACACGTGAACCAAATGTATATCTAAATAGTGAGTTATTCCAGATAGAAGAACCTAATCTAGAAAGGACTATTTCATCATTTGAACCTAGGCCTAACTAAGGAGAGTGTGCTATTCTTGGCTACTTCAAAGGGAATTGCTAATTTCCCTTACTTTAAGAGGTTTTTAGGAGGATGACAGCAGCCACTGTGAAAAACTGTGTAAAGAAGTGTATATGGGATGTAGATTGTCCTTTTGGTAATGGAAAACCTGTTAAATTCATATAATATATCAGAGTGATGTCTGTTTATGTCTGGTAGTAGAACAAAACATGTCATTTTCTGTGATTTGTAATTTATGAGTATTTTGGGATGAGTGCAAGTAATGGAGAGCAAGACCATATTTTAGTTTTGGAAGTAGTGCATTTTTGGCTATGGCTATAGTTGCAGAGGGGAATAGTAGGTTGGGAATACAGTAGCATGACATTACTTGAATAAGAACATTGGTAGGGTTACCACCTGTCCCACTTTGCGAGGGACAGTCCCTTTTAGGGGAGTTGTGTCCTGTAAAGAAAATGAAAAAATGGCAAATGTCCTCAGATTGTAGGACAAACATATTTCCTATATTTTACGTAATAGTTGCATAAAACAGTTATTCTGTATCTGAAACACCTAAATGTTATAAGAAAAAGAATAAGCAACTAAAATGCTATAAGAATAAGCTTTTATTTAGCCAAAAAAAGTGAAGTTCTGTCCTTTGTACTGGCTGTGGTTATGTTTAGCCCTACAAAATCTGACGTTTGTACCAAAAATGTCCCACGTTGGGCATTTGAAAAGGTGGCAAACCTAAACATTGGTGGTTATTTGTATATGGAAGGAAAGGTTTAGGGAGGAATTTGAAGTGAGGCTTTGATACTTCATCTCAGTAACATTAGAAATGTAGTTTCCATTAATTTCTTTAAGAATGAAAGGAAGGAGAGTAGCTAGTTTTTGAGGAGTAACATTATTAATTTATCTTAGCATTGTGTTTATTGTTAAATAACCAATTAGTTTATTGAAGTTTAAATGAAGACTGAATTTTAAGGTTTGAATTGTTTTGTTAGACTCTATATCATAAAAATGTCATCAGCATACATTGTTAGTTTTAGATTTTGGAGGTCCAAAGTGATGTTATGTATAAAGGTGAAGAATAGCAGGAGTCCAGTGACAGACCTCTGTGGTAGTCTAGTGTTCAGGTTTCAATAATCAGAGAAAGTTTTATTTTAATGTATTTGGGATGTTTATATTTTAGGTAATTATAGGACCAGTCAAATGTGCTTTCTTCAAAGTTCAATTTGTGCAGTTTTTGTAGTAAAAAAATGATTGTTTCAGATATTACTGTACGAATAATCTGCAGCTGTCATAATGCTAAATGAGTTTCTGAATCCATGCTTGTCTCTAACTAAATGAGAGTCAGCATTTTGTGATTTAAGATATCTGTCCCAAATCTTCTTCACCAGATTGTCTTCTGCTTTTCAGCACATGCGCCTGAACCACTGTAATCTGTTCTCTTTGACCTTTTCTGCAACTGGAGTTACTTTGTCTTCTGCTCTTATGTCCTTATTTCTTCTTCTGTCCCATGGTGTACATTCTACCACCTGTCTCAGGCACTTCATCTCCATCACCTCTGTCTTCCTCAACTGCTCTGCTTTTACTGCTCTGGTTCCTGTACCATGCAGTAGTACTGGTCGCATCACAGTTTTGTACACTTTACATTTCAACTTCTTTGGGAATCTTCTGTCATACATTACCCTTGACACTTTGTACCAGTTGGCTGCAGCCCTTCTGATTCTAGCTTTGACATCCTCATTCAGAGGTCCCTTCTCCTCAACCACCCCTTCCTAGAGATATGAAGATGTAAACCTGTTCCACTATCTTCCCTTCTATCTCAATTCTCAGCTTCTTCTGATTCACCCATTTGCTGACATTACAACTGCCTTAGCTCTACTCAATTTCAAACCATATGCCTTTTGAATTCCATTCTCTTATGCTTCGCTAAAGTTCTTTTCAGAGTCTGCTTATAATGCCACATTGTCTGCATACATCAACTTTGCTGATCTGTTCCTCTGACCTGTTTGCTAATGTAGACAATCACCAGTATGAACAGCAGTGGACTCAGAGATGAATCTTGATGCACACAGTCCCACTGGAACCCCTCTCTGAGACCAAACACTGCTCTCACTTGAGCCAATGAGTCCCTGTATATAGCCTGCACTAATGCTACCAATGTTTCTGGGATGCCAAACTACTGCAGGACTGCACAAATCATCTTTCATGGGACCTTGCCATATGCTCTCTCTAAGTCTAGTAATGCACAGTAGGAGTATTTCCTCATTTCTAGCTTCTTCTCAAGTATCTTTCTCACTGTAGATGCCAGACCTGTTCTGCTGCAGCCTGACCTGAATCCAAACTGCTCATCTTCCAGCTTATTTTCTACTACTCTGTATATTTTTTTTTATCAACCACCCTCTCCAGAACAGCGTGCTAGCAGTTTGATATCTGCATACTTCCCACAGTTGTGAATGCCCCCTTTGTTCTTGAACACTGGCACTAGCATCCTTATTCTCCAATCATCTGGGATACGCCTTTCTCTTCTTACTGCTATGAATACCCTCAGGACCCATTTCTTCCTGATCTCACCCAGCATCTTTATCATATCTATATTAAATAAGGGCAATAAATAAATAAATACATTTATAGTGAATGGGTGTAACAGGTTTATAGGATTAAAAACAAGTTTAGTTGTGTTCAGTGGAGATCCTGATGTGCTAGGTCTAAGGAGGAATAGTTACTCTGGGACAAATTAACTTTGTAAGGGGATATCAGGGGAACATTGAAGGAGGCACTATAGCTGCTCTGTGTGGATTTACATTTTCAAGGTGTGATAACAAGCCAATATGCTGCAGAACCTGCTAGTGGATTAGTAGACATTGGAAGACACAGACACAAGAAACATGTCAAATTATGTAACAGGTTATATTGGAGTGATAAGCAGAAAGAAAGGAGAAAGGGAACCTGGAACACAGAGTACTAGATATGTGGAGGTTAGATTAGCTTTGGGTAGATAATAGTGAAGGAAGTATTATGTGAAAATGGAGAAAGTCGGGGATGGTTGGGACAGAGAGAATGAGATAGAGTAACAGTCATTTTGAGAGGAAAGTTCATGGGATGGAGGGCTGTGACAAGGAAGTGTTAGTTGGAAGGCAGATTGAGTGAAGTTCTGAGAAAGGAGGAAGCAGGCGAGATACATAAATAATAATTGAAGAAAAAGGTAAAGGATATAGAGGAGTTAACGTTTCAGACAGAACTGGCAAGGAGGGGGATGAACTGTTGACTGAAGGAAGAAACAAAAATGTAATTCTTAGTGTCAAAGATTTTAGATTAGAGGAAGAAGGCACATATAGATAATGTGATGCATGGAGACAGAAAGGTAGTGAAGGCAAATGGGGAGAGCCAAGAGGTATTTAAATTTTTTTTTGAAGGACTATATCGGCAGGTAGAGGGAACAAAAGCTATATTTAGGAAACAGCAAAGAAAAAATTCTGGATGTGGCGGAGAGAAAGTAGAGGCACAGAGAGAGAAAGAGAGGGATTGGGAAGGGGATAAATGCACATATCAGGGCAGATAGAACACAATATGAGGACTGTCTGGGACCACATGGGTGGGGCAACAGAAACAAAGAAGGAGGCGTTTTTAGACATCTATCTGGCAAATTGCCTGATGGTGACCAAGACATGGTTCAGTAAGATAATCAGTCATAACATCACACACATGAGCAGCAATCATGCAACTTAGGTAGACTTTCTTCTAGTAAGGAAATGACAGTGGGATAGAGTCAGCAGTTACAAAGTCATCCCCAGTGAAATATTCAGCCCAAAACATAAACTACTGGTTACCACAAACTGCTGCAAGCAGTGATCAGAGAAGGCTCTAAGGTCAACAGAGAACAAGCTAAAGACCTGGAAGATGATTGGAAGGAAAGTACAACAGTTCAAGGAATTACTCAGGGCTCTAGCTTGCCAAGAAGCGGAGGAAATAGTCAGAGTTGAAGAATGGCAGTGCCTCAAAACAGCATGTGTTAGGACTACAGAACAGATTTGTGGCCAAGCCAGGTATAGAAATAAGGTACATAAGGAAATTTGGTGGTGGAATGCAGAAGTGCTGGAAGTAATCAAAAAAAGAAGGAGTGCAAGAAAAATAGGAGATAGAAAAGACCGACCAGCCTAGAAAGGAATACTGGTTCGCTAAGAAAGAAGCTAAGAAAGGAGTTGCAATAACAAAGAAGAGGGCATCAGAGGCACTCTAACAACTTCTGGAAAGTGACTCAGTAGGTGGTACAGAGAGAGTATATCAGGTTGCAATGCAAAGAGAGAAAGATAAAGAAGATAATCAGACACCCTTCATAAGGGATGCCAGCAACAACCTGCTCACCATCCACAGGACATCAAAGGCAGATGGAAGGAGTACTTCCAGCATCTTCTGAATGAAGAATACCCCACAGAAACTGTACTGTCTCAGAAACAGCCTACAATGAGAGAAGAAGAGGAGCCCAGCCTAGAAGAAGTAAAAATAGCACTAAGGAAAATGAAGTCCAGGAAAGCAGCAGGAACAGATGAGGTCACAGCAAATATGATAAAAATGCTGGGTGATATAGGGGAGAAATGGCTCCTGAGGGTACTCATAGCTGTGTCGAGAGAAAGGCATACCCAGATGACTGGAGAACAAGCATACCCATGCCAGTGTACAAGAATAAAGGGGACATCCATAACTGTGGGCAGTACAGAAGTATCAAACTCCTATCACATTGCATGATAGTTCTGGAAAGGGTGCTTGATAAATGAATATGCAGAACAGTAGAATGTAAGATGAGAAATAAGCATTTCGGATTCAGATCATGATGCAACACAACTTACCTGATGTTTGCAGTGAGTCAGATAGTTGAGAAGAAGCTAGAGATGAGAAAAGAGTTCAACTGGGCATTCTTAGACTTGGAGAAAGCATATGACAAGGTCCCAAGAAAGATATTCTCAGCAGTACTACAGTGGTTCGAAGTCCCAGAAACATTGGTAGAATTAGTGCAGGCTATGTACAAGGACCCAATAACACTGACTCAAGTACGAACAGTGTTCTGCCTCACAGAGGGGTTCCCAGTGGGAGTGGGTGTATACCAGGGTTCATCTCTGAGCCCACTACTGTTCATACTGGTAATGGACTACATTAGTAAACAGGTTGAAGGGGACAGATCAACAAAGTTACTGTATGCAGATGATATGTCGTTACAAGCAGACTCTGAGCAAGAACTTCAGCAAAGGATAGGGGAATGGAATGCAAAACTGAAGGCACATGGGATGAAACTAAGCAGAGATAAGGCAGTGGTAATGGCAGCAAACTGGGGAAATCAGAAGAAGTTAAGAACTGAGATAGAAGGGAAGATAGTGGAACAGGTAAATAGCTTCATGTCAGGGAGGGGTGGTTGAGGAGAAGGAAAGTTTGAATGAAAAGGTCAAAGCTAGAATCAGAGAGGTTGCAGATAACTGGCATAGAGTCTCTGGTGCAGTCTATGACAGAATAATGAGAAAGAAGCTGAAACGTAAGGTGCACAAGACAGTGATGCAGCCAGTACTACTGTATGGTACAGAAACCTGGGCAGTAAAGGCTGACCAGATGAAAAGGCTAGAGGTGATGAAAATGAAGTGCCTGAGAAGGGTGGTAGGATGCAAACTGTGGGACAGATGAAGAAATGAGGAGATGAGCAGAATCCAAAGAACTCCAATTGCAGAAAGGATCAAAGAGAACAGATTACAGTGGTTCAGACGCATGTGCAGAAAAGCAAAAGACAATCTGGTGAAGAAGATTTAGGACAGGCAGGAAGAAGGTAAGAGGAAACAAGGACATCCAGCAAAGAGGTGGATGGATTGTGTGAAGGAAGATCTGTGACAGTCAGGCATGAATGAAACTGATGTTTGCAGATGGCATTGTGATCTGTAGTGAGAGTAGGGAACAGGTGGAGGAGACCCTGGAGAGATGGAGATATGCTTAGACAGAAGAGGAATGAAGGTCAGCAGGACTAAGATAGAATATATGTGTGTGAATGAGAGGGAGGATAGAGGAATGGTGAGGATGCAAGGAGTAGAGGTGGTGAAGGTGGATGAGTTTAAATACTTGGGATCAATAGTTCAGAATAATGGTGAGTGTGAAAGAGAGGTAAAGAATAGAGTAAAGGCATGATGGAGTGAGTGGAGAAGAGTGTCGGGAGTGATTTGTGACAGACGAGTACCAGTTAGAGTGAAAGGGAAGGTCTACAAGAGGGTAGTGAGACCAGCTATGTTATATGGGTTGGAGACAGTGACATTGACAAAAAGGTAGGTGTCAGAGCTGGATGTGGCAGAGTTAAAGATGTTAAGATTTGCACTGGGTGTGATGAGGGTAGAGAGGATTAGGAATAAGTATATTAGAGGGTCAGCCCATGTTGGAAGGTTTGGAGACAAAGCCAGAGAGGCAAGATTACGTTGGTTTGGACATGTGCTGATGAGGGATGCTGAGTTTATTGGGAAAAAGATGCTAAGGATGAAGCTACCAGGTAACAGGAAAAAAGGAAGGTCTAAGATAAGGTTTATGGATGTGGTGAGAGAGGATATGCAGGTGGTTGGTGTGACACAGCAAGATGCAGAGGACAGGAATAAATGGAAACAGATGATCCAATGTGGTGACCCCTAACGGGAACAGCCAAAAGAAGATGATGGACTATCCCAATACACCCCACACATTTTTGACAACACACAAATGTACCTATTATTTTACATTAACCTTCAAACTACTGTCATTATAATCCACCAGTATCTATTCACATTAGTTATGGCCAGTTGGCCGTGTACATCTCAAATGTCTGATTGTCATAAAAAAGTCTGCATTAAAGTATACCATCCTATTATACCATCCTGTTTTCCTCAAATTCACACTAGTGCTGAAAAGCCAGATTAAAGATTGTTTACTTGATTAAGACAGCAGATTTAGCCATTTTCATTCATGTACAGTGTCAGAGCCAAGCATTTATAGTCCTGATGCTGAGTGTGTACATCAGAGAGTCTGTTTAACTTCATATTGACAGCAGGTCAGTCATTCAAATCCAAGTGCACCTTGGGTACCCAGGATTCATGGCCACATTGCTGATTGTGTAAACTTCAGATGCCTGATTATGGTAAATGCAAATAAAATAATTATAAATACAATCACATATTTAGATTTGTTTCACAGAATCACATAATAGTCCATGGATTTCACTATATCTTACACAAATGTACACTAGTACTAAAGTCAGAGTATTTAGACTGACCAAAACACAAGAGAGTAAGCTATTTCCATCCACAGACAATCCACACCCATTAGTTATAGCTACTTTGTTGTGTACACATCATCTAACTGTGATGAAATATAATACCTCGTTATTAGTCAGAGGAAGATTCTAGACAAATGCACAGAATGAGGGACAGACTTTAAATATTGCTGTTATATACTTAGAATGTTACTAGAATAAACATTTTTTTTCATTAGCATGCATTTTCCAAAGAACATGGAGCTCAAAACTAAAATTTTAGTCATTACTTAATGACTGTAATCCTCAGTGATTTATCAGAAAACTAAATTTTATGAGAAACAAACCAAAAATAAGAAGAAAAATTAAAGGCATTCTGCAATCTGAAGAAAAGTTGGTAGCTGCAGAATTTCTGCTTTGCTTCACATACACAGTAGCCAGCCCACCGCGTATTCCAACTTATTTTTAAACAAATACACATTAATCCTGGAAAGCCAGATAGCTAACTGAGCATATGACAGGAGATTAAGATACTTTTATGCTCAGCCCTACCTCTACACACACACAGCATTTACAGCGACTTTGTTGTGTACACCTCATCTGACTGTGATGAAAAATAATACTTTTTAACCTCTTATGGCAAAAATCAAGGACATAGTCAAAAACAGTGAGGAGCACAAGGCTCAAAATCAGGGAAAGAATTTAAATTGTTCTCATAAATGTGTCACAGAAGCAGTTTTTGCATTAAAATGTCTTTTATGGAGGATATGGAGCATATAAGATAAACGTGACTGTTGTAGTAGTCTTCAACAATGTGACAGAAAACCACAAATTTTATGATGAACTGAACAAAATTATGAGGCCATCTCACCACCTTCTTTGCTCAAAAATTCTGGAACAAACCAAAAATAATGGAAAGCAAATGTATAAAATCAGGGACAAGTCTAATATTACTATATTTCACTTAAAATATTAAAAGAAAAACATGCTTTGTATCAATATGTGTTTTCTCAATCATGGTAGGTATGAAACTAACTTTTGGCATTATTGACTGACTATAATACACAATGTTTTAACATGAGAACTGACCATTTTAGGAAAAACAAGGAAACACATGAAGAAAATCAGGGAAATACTGTAGAATCTGTGACAGCTTGTCACTGTCAGGAACAATTGAGAACTACAATTCCCCCCTCCCACAAAAAATTGCTTTGACTATTGCAGGACTCCCATACCTGCTAAACCATTAGGGTAGGGAAAGACTGTTGCTGGCCATTCAAATGTCCATTCAAGTACAGTTCATAAAAAAGCTCAAGGAAGAAGGAAGAAAAAAGAAGACCAGTACCATTGTGAGTGTTTGCTTATACTCAGGCAACAAAGTCCACTCCGTTTAAACATTCAGTGCTCTGCATGTTTAAATGGATTTCTCACCAATTATAAACAAATACTTGTGGCTGTTTGAATGCTTTCTTTTTAGCTTGCTTACTTTTACTCATTACAAATTAGTGGCCATTACTTGCAACATGCAAGCTATCAGGAACAGAGTAAGTTAGCATTTCTGAATGTAATGCAGGAAAGTTTAATTTTAACTGGATGAGTAGGACAGCAAGGCACTGTCCTTTGAAGTTGTAGGCCATGGGCAGCTGCCCATTTTTCCTCTATCAGCATCATGACTCCTGAAGCAGTTCCTCAATACTGTGTTATAGCATATGGAGCAGCTTCTCTGGAACCCCAGGAATGTAATGAGGACTAACACCACTGGACAGTATTGCAATATGTCTTCTGATATCGGAGATGTGAGTGGTCATATTCCACAGTGCTGGCTGCAGTTTATTACACAGTCTATCTCTCTGTGGTCCTGGGAGCTCTACATTGTACATGCATTGCTGTTATTGTTCCATCAGATCCAAGGGGCCAGTGATAAATAAACATCACCACATTATCTGAACTTTCACGTGGTCTGCAATGCTCAGGGCATTATTGATAATATATCTGTGTGCCGTCTTGACAGTTCTCACGACTCAGAAATGAGACACACATCTGTCATATACCAAAGGTTCCTGCAAGGGGATTTTCCATGGCGTAATCTGGTAGGTAGATCTACAGGCATACTAGACAGAAAAGCCTGTTTGCACAGGAATCAGTCTACATGTAATATTTGTTTGATGTGTGTTGCAGATGATGCCAGATATGCCCTACAGCCTTGCTTGATAACCATCCATCTGCAAAGTTTGGACCATGCGGAAAATGTATAATGTGGGACATGCAGAAACATAAAATATAGTAGATCAAGTGGTTGACCTACTAAAAGGAAGCTTCTGTTGTCTAACTATAACTAAATATAGATATATATATATATATATATATATATATATATATATATATATATATATATATATATATATATATATATATATATATATATATATATATATATATATATATATATATATATATATATATAGATAGATAGGGTTTCACTTCATAATACTGAAATATCAAAACACTGAAAATGAGAAAACTTCATAATATGGAAGCTCAAAATACTGAAAATCAAAATCCTGAAAACTCAAAATCCTGAATGTCAAAATACTGAAAACAGATAAGATACACATACTGACTGTAAACAACAAAAAACTAATTACATTCTTTCAACTATAAGCAGGGGACAAGCCCCTCTGCACCCCCAAACCCCCTACTACTTAAATATATCAACTCCAAGATTGCACTTAGTGTAGTGAAGTGAAATCTTGGAGTTGATATATTTAAGTAGCAGGGGGTGTAGGGGGCACAACCCCTCACTTGGGGGGTACAGGGGTCTTGCCCCCCCTGCTTATACTTGGTGGAAAGTAATATGATTTATCTTGTTTAAACTCAGTATATGTAGGTTGTGTGTTTTCAGTATTTTGAGTTTCAGTATTTTGAGTTTTCAAGATTTGGAACTTTCAGGATTTTGGTTTCAGTATTGTGATATTTCAGTGTTATGAAGTGAAACCATATATATATATATATATATATATATATATATATATATATATATATATATATATATATATATATATATATATACACATATCTCAATCATCTCTTCCTTGATTGCATAGTAATGTATCCTGTAAATAGTTTGCCAGCTGCTCTCAGCACTGTCTTTATATTGATAATTAACAGCATTAGCTTTATTATTTAATTGTAGAGTAATCTTTATTATATTTTCTCTGTAATGTAATCATTAATTGTTACTTTTGCAAACTTTGTATGTACTCCTGTAGATTTTTTCTTATGTACTCCTGTGGGTCTTTTCTCCCTGGGCCTCCACTGAAAAGGGCTCTGGCTCAGTCTTATTTCCCTGCCAACAAATGTCAAATACATACATACATACATACATACATACATACATACATAAATAAATAAATAAATAAATCAAGAGAAGCACTGCAATCCTATCCATAGATCTTGAACAGGACTGTTGTTGTGTGTGCCATGCTGCACAACCTGACATTGCTCTGACAGATGTAGCAGTGAGGGAACATTTCAGCAGGACATTTCAAATCAGTTGGCCAGCAGCCAAAGGCAGGGAGAAAAGTGAAGGCAGAAGCATGCAGCAACTGCACCCCAGCCAAGGCAGGGGAAGGTATAATGCACTGCAGCACTGGCAAGGAGGTGGCATCTGGTCCACAACTCTGGGATATGACACACACAATTCAGAACAAAATTATGCATGCACTATTTCCCCTAAGCTTTGTAGGAAAGTACATGGACTACCTGGCCAAACTATTCATCAAATATTACTGTATTCGCACATAAAGAGTGGACTTGGGTATAGTCATTAACACATGCACAGGTGGTGGAACACAGTAGCAGGTGGAAACTGCAACACTAAAAGATGAATAGGGTCATGGGTGTTATACACAGCAGATACGTACTCTAAGTGGTTGTGAGGCATCAGCGATCATATTTTAAAGTGTTGGTCAAGCTACAAGGATGTGACCATTGACAAGATCTACTGTGCTTGTTTACAGTGCTAGGGATCGGTACAGTCCATGGTGGGAAAATTGTAGTGGAACATAAGTGTCCACCTTGAGTAGGCATCAGCATCAACCCCCTTTTCCAATTTTCTACATGGGGTTAGTGTGTCATATCAACTGTTACCATCTCTCTCTCTCTTTATCTCTCTCTCTCTCTCTCTCTCTCTCTCTCTCTCTCTCTCACTCTCTATGCAATGCCAATCTCCTGTCTTCTTCAACACTCATACCTGACCTTTGCAGGTCTTCACTCACACAATCTATCCACCTCTTTTCTGGATGCCCTTGTTTCCTCTTGCCTTCCTCCTGTCTGTCCCAAATATTTTTCACTAGATTTTCTGCTTTTCTGCACATGTGCCCAAACCACCATAATCTGTTCTGCAACTGGAGTTACTTTGGCTTCTTCTCTGATGTCTTCATTCTTTTGTCTGTCCCACAGTGTGCATCCTACCACCCATCTCAGGTACTTCATCACCATCGCTTCTAGCTTCCTCAATTGCTCTACCTTTACTGCCAAAGTTTCCTTGCTATACAGTAATACTGGTTGCATCACTGTTTTATACACCTTAATTTTCAGCTTCTTTGGCATTGCTCTTTATTAATTATACCTGAAACTCTGTGACAATTGACTGCAGTCCCTATGATTCTAGCTTTGACCTCCCAATTCAGACTTCCCTTCTCCTCAATCAACCCGTCAGATATCTGAAACTGTTAACCTGTTCCACTATTTTCCTTTCTATCTCAATTCTCAGCTTCTTCGAAACTCCACTACGTGCTGTCATTACAACTGTCTTATCTGTACTCAGTTTCATCCCATGTGCCTTCACTTTTGCATTCCATTCCCCTATCATTTGCTTAAGTTTTTCCTCAGAGTCTGCCTGTAATGCCATATCACCTGGTTACAGTAACTTTGTTGATCTGCCCACTCTGGCCTAGGGTATGACATTTGCTGATCATAGTGCACAAATGTTGTCTAATAAGGCATTCCAGGTAATGAGCGGAAGGAGCACTGCTGTGTTCAGCCTTGGCAGCATCCATGACTTGGTGTAGTAGGCTGTGTTCCCACAGGTGACAGTGATGCATCCTTATCAGTTATCTGTGTTGTCTGTCTCTGATCTCCCCACTCCAGTCTATTTTGTATCCTGTGTCCATGGAAGTCATGACCTACGTAGGCATCTATAAAGGCAACATTTGCCACTGCTGACTTCATCAGAATTATGTGATTCCTGTTCCTATACTCTTTGTTACTCTGCAGTGATGCACAGCTTCCCAAAACCATGGAACACAATCACCATTAATACAATGCTGTGGATCATGACTGCGCCAAGATCACTAACACAGCTGATAACAAATGATAAAGTATTGTTGTGCCCACACCAGGGATGGTACTAGAGTCATTGTGACACATAACTCCCCCTTCAGTGTCTATCCACTATGGAGGCTATGCACATCTCAGTGGCAGTATGCATTTTGAAGGCTATGCACATCTCAGGGGCATCATGCATTTTGAAGGCTATGCAGCTCTCAGGAGCAGTATGCATTTCTGATGTTGTGTGCACTGAGAAGACAGGTGAAACCCATGACAGACTTTCCAGGACAAGATGTCCAGAATTCCCTGCTGAGGCTGTGTGCTCAACCTGTGACTCTGTAGGGGCCTCTGTAATTGTAAATGAGAGAACCCCTTTTTTCTGTAGTGTTGCAGGCAGTGCCCTTGTACTATCTGAGATGCCACTGTGTCATCAGACCATGCCACTTGCAAGTAGTTATTGCGGTCAGCAAGGTGCCTTGTTGACATCGGCCCTACATTGAGTTGTTTTGTAAAACTATCCATCAGTGGATGGAGAAAAATCCATGGCACCACTGCCTGTCTAGACACAAGCTGTTGAATCCCTGTAACATCCATGCTGCTACACATTAAAATACAGCTATTGTATATTGCAGTTGCAGATCAAAGATATCAGGATTGAGAAATATACAGTTATGCCTTGTTCCGAAATTTTCTTTAAACATGCAATAGACTGAGTTATAATGTACTGTAATGTATGTTACTAATCTTTTACTTCCCTGACTGTCATGTAGATTATTACTGCCAGTGGTGTTTCCTCATCCAATTCTCCCGAGGTATGAGATGTTGCTACACCCTGGCATGTGACTGAAATTTAAAATAGTGAGTTACTAGAGAGTGGTGGTTCATCCCGTATGAAATGTTAAATGTGCCCGTCATAATGTCCTCTGAATGTTCCATTGTATGGAGTGTCATATCAACAATCCTTTATCAAACCTGTTGTAGAGAAAATTTATGGCTACCCACAGTATTCATATCCAGCATCAGTCCGTGAAAAATCTGGTACCAGTAATGCTTGTCTGTGGCACCTTTTCCCAGGAGGCATGTGGCATGCATGCTAATGGCCTGAAGCAGCACTTCATTCTCCTGGCTAGTGAGTATTTCCAGCTGTTGCCTCCCTCAGGTGAACATACTAGTTCATACACACCTACGGGTAAAACATGTAAGTCAGCAAATGTGCACTGCATGGTGTAAAATGGCCTTACCTATGGTCACATTCCCCAACTTTATGGTCCTGGTTATCAGCTGTTATCAGAAGTGTGCACAACCCCCCCACCCCAAATATATATATATATATATATATGTATGTATATATATATATATATATATATATATATATATATATATATATATACACACACACACACACACACACACACACACACACACACACACACACACACACACACACACACATATGCATGCAAGCACACACTATAGGTAGTGTCACAGCTTCCATCCCACCTTTATGCACCTGACAGTTAGTGCTATGCACATACACACACTCATATTTGTTTACTGCAGCCATGCTTCAGTGTAAAGCCCTAGAACACCATATCACTTGCAGCAAGAAGCATTTTGCTCACCCAAACACACCTGAGTGAGTTGCCATGGCTACTTTTACTAAGGAATGCAGGGCACCAGCACGGCATTGCATTAAGAGCAGGATTGTCTTGTGCTTCCCGTGCAGCAGCTGTGGAGACAGCATCTTCTGGGCATGTACAAACCACACTCTGGAGCTTGTATCTCTGGTATGATTTTGCTGGGATGGTGAGTGATGTCAATGGCATCATCCATTACTGTATGACCTTTAAGCATATTTTTTGTACAGTGTTGTCTTATATTATTTTAAATGTTGTACATATATTCTTGTGAGTACAAACTTTGTTTTACAGAGATAGCTGATTATGTGTGGGTGCCACAGGTTGCAGAAGGCAGTAACACTTCTCCTGACAGCAGGGAGAGTATTACATCTGTGCCAATCTACTGGACAAATGAGACTGTGTTTAGAACATGTGTTTAATGATTTTTACCAATTTTGTCATTCTTTTGCAGGTCCATTTGCTGAAGAGGAGAAGCTGAAGTTACAGTTACCACTGGCTTTACTGGCTGATGCCTCTTGCATCACGTTAGCAGTGGTGGCTAGGTCTGTTGCAGGGTCACAATCATCCCATTGCTGCAGCTGACAACAAGGGTCACTGGTGTCCTTTGTGTCCATACTCAGGATGGATGAAAAAGCATATCTTCTAAAAGCTGACCATAGTGAGGTACCCAGTCCTATAACATGAGTTGCAGAAGCTAATAGCTGCTGAGGTACACCACCAACTTGATACAAATATGCAACTAGCTGGCCCCAGCTATTGGGCCAGAGGAGCAGCAAGCAGCGCACAACATTGCCCACCAAGGCAAGTGATATAGGGGATTATTGCAATCTTTATACACCAATGCACCAGCCAGCACTCCTCACACTATGGTGAATAGATAGCTAATAAATAGCACAATTTCTTACTACGTGAACAGAACTTTATTCTGCCACAACAGCATACCAGTTTCAGCTTAATTAGCCTTGATCAGTTCTTCAATACCAACAAACAATGTTACAAGACTTAAATACACATCTCTAGCAAATTCTCATTAAGTCCAGAAAGGAACAAGGCTCCCAGGCTAATAATCCGACCTTTTGCTTCATTATTTAACATGGTGTGCCAGCCTCCTTTGTTATTCCTGTTTAACGCAATCTTATCAATAATAGCAAAATAAAACATTGCAGTTTTATGTTGTAAAGTATGTTTATATAAAGCACTGGATCTCCTGGCACATCTAATGTCACTATGATGTTCAGAAATCCTGAGTTTCAATGAATGGGAAGTTAGTCCAACATAAAATGCTGAACAACTGCAAGTGGCCAGATATATGACCCAGTCTGTATCACGATTCACAAAAATATTAATTTAATGCACCTTTAATGTATCAGAAGATGAAAAGCAAACAGTCTTAGGAGCATATTTACAAAAACTGCAATAACCACAGGGATGACAACCTTTCACTACTGTGCCCCTTAAAGTCAACTATTCCAAAGATTGTTTAGCTAAATCACCTTTCTTATAGTAATTAAACCATTCACCCAAAGTCTTTCCCTTTCTAAAAGAAAAAAAAATCTGCCAGGTAATAAGTTTTTTAAACAATCATCCATCAGTAGAATGTACCAGCATTTTTTTAACCAGATCCATAAAAAACTAGTAATACAACCAAAATTCTTGCTAAGCCTAGGAGTGTAATCAAATCATTTCTCAGTTGGCACTGTAATAATTGCTCCCTACCAACTTTCCTTATTGAATCACAGACATTCTGTATACCAGATTGCTTAAATCCCCTATCCTAAAACCTCCTCAGCATGTCCAGCATTTCAGTATTATAATATACCGATTCAGAAGAACATATTGTTTTAATCTCATAAACTGAGATTTTGTTATATTTTTATAACATATGGGGAGGGGGGGTGACAACTACTCACTTGCAAAATAGTATTTACCTGGGGAAGCTTCCTAAAGATATAACTACTCAAAGTCCCATCTTCCTCAACAGTAACTAAGACATCCAGGAATGTAATCTGTCTGGGGTCATGATGTATACTGAATTGGATACTCCATTTATTATCATTAAGGTAGTCCACAAACTTCAACAAATATGTGACATCAGACCTCCAGACCAACCAACAGTCATCCAAATAACATCTCCAGATGTCCATAGACTTTGAGTAAATAGTATGGGACTCATTGTCTTCAATAAAACCCATAAAGAGGTCAGCATGAATGGGAGCAAATGACGGACCCATAGCTGTACCCCTGAGTTGTAAATAACATTCTTCTCTGAAATAAAACACATTTTTTGTTAAAACATGTTCAGCCAAACATAATAAGATTGTGTTAAAGCCTGGGCTATATATTAATACCCTATTCAGCCAATATTCTAAGGCAAACAAGCCCTCCCAGTGAGGAATGTTAGTATACAGAGTTTTCACATCCAATGTGCATCCTGGCAGATGTCTTTTTTTCTTTTAGAAAGGTCAAGACTTTGGGTGAATTGTTTAATCACTAGAAGAAAGGTGATTTAGCTAAACAGTCTTTGGGACAGTTGACGTTAAGGGGTGCAGTAGTGAAAGGTTGCCATCCCTGTGGCCATTGCAGTTTTTGTAAATATGCTCCTAAGGCTGAGTGATTTTCATCTTCTAATACATCAAAGGTGTATCAAATTAATATTTTTTTGGGAATTGTGATACAGACTAGTTACATATTTGGCCACATGCATTTGTTTAACATTTTATGTTGGACAAACTTCCCGTTCATTGAAACGCAGGATTTCTGAACATCTTAGTGACATTCTGATGGTTACACTCCCATATGTGTCAACCCCCATTACTTGACTGATGTCCAACTTACCACAGCACTACTTGTCCCCTGTTTGTATATCTCTGTCCACCCACTGCCCACTCATACTTTGTGTGTATACCTTTACCCTCTGTCTGAGTTTGCATTTTATGTGTATCCATCTGTTCTAGCTACCTACCCTTCTACACCTATGCCATCCATAAAATTCTCTCATTATCTTATCCGCATTCCACTTCTTTTGTAAAGCATACAAAAGTGCCCTGCAAACAAACAGATAAAATTATCCTTCTGCTCTACCTAATATAATGAGCTACAACAGAAGATTGTAAGTGCATATGTGTGGGTGTGTGTGGGTGTGTGTGTGTGTGTGTGTGTGTGTGTGTGTGTGTGTGTGTATGTGTGTGTGTGTGTGTGTGTGTGTGTGTGTGTGTGTGTGTGTGTGTGTGTGTGTGTGTGTTTGTGTGCCTCAAGTGGATGTTTTGTGGATGGTCTGTGTGTGTGTGTGTGTGTATGTGTGTGTGTATGTGTGTGTGTGTGTGTGTGTGTGTGTGTGTGTGTGTGTGTGTGTGTGTGTGTGGGTGTGTGGAGTCAATGTCTATGAGTGTTAGTGCATTACCTGCTGGCAAAGAAGTTAAAGAAAGTTCTCAATTTCTAATCTTTTGTTTTCTTGAGGTTAGCACTAATAGTTGTAGTGTTGAATTTTAAGTGGACTTGACCCATGTGGAAAACATTGTTTTTTAATTTTTATCAGAAGTCAATGGGATGTGCCATCAGTGTATAGAAACAAATGATGTTAGGTTCAGCAAAAGTTTTTTGTTTTTTTATGTAACTGATGTAATATCTCTTCCTTTATAGTTAGCATTACATGTTTTGCTGTATTCTCATTTCTGTCTTTCCTATCTACCCAGTTTCTTTCCCCTTTATGAGAAGGACAGAGTTGGTATTGTTGGCATGTACATCCACAGTGGCTGGCAGTGGTCTATTTGCTGGCCATTCTGCTGACTTTCATGTATTGGGAGAGAGAGAGAGAGCACAAAGATATCTGGAATATGTTCTACATGTGAGAGTGTGTACTGACTTATCTGAACTAGCTTACATTTACTGTGACATCTATCACATCAAACGTGCTATCATGTAGTGCTGATAGAGTCACAGAGCAGCTCAGTGTAGCTTCATGTCATGCAACATTTCTCTTTGTGTGTTCCTTTGCATGTTTTGACAGCACTGTTCAATGCCTAATAAATATGTCATTAGCTTTGTGGCTTTTTGTAGCGTGACAACTTTGAAAATGGGTGCTATGTGTTCCTATCTGTGAATCCCAGTCAATGTCTATTTTCTATCCTATCTCTGAATCCTAGAACATCTCTTACCTCTTTGGCAGCTGTTTTCTTAATCATCTATTTTTCAGCTCATTTGTAAAGTAAGTCTCAGCTTGTCTTCCACATTTCACATTAATACCTTGTGCAGCTTGAATATTAAGAATTTTACACTTTGTGTGAAGCTTTAAAGTATTTATTTCTTCAGAAATTTAAAACTGAGATTTGCTAGTTTCTCAGTTTTCTCATGAAGTAGCTGTGTTGACACAACAGAAGTGACACATTTATTTTAACTTTATAAAGTGAGATTGGCTTTAATAATGTCGGAAGCTGAAGCTCTCCTGAAGCTAAAATCAAGCAAAGCATTTGGACTTTATTTTGCATCCAGGGAAGTACATTTAGACAACTGTACTTATCTTACCATTTAAATCAGTCTCGTTTTTCATCCATTCTTTCCCTGTTGTACTTTTTAACTTGGTGACTTTTGAGCTGCCCACCCCTACTACATATTTGGTCTTGGACGTTTCTCCCAGTCAAATCTTCTTTGCTCATTTTACTAGGTATAAAGCTTGAATCAGCCTCATTTTTATATATGTTATGGCTTTTATTCCAGACTTAATCTGCACATAGAGTCAACTTCATTTTTGATACACTTATTTCTTCATTTTCTGTCACTTGCCTCATTTTATACAGTAAACTCTCCATTCACCGGCACCCGGGGGGATTGATAGATGCAGGATAACTGTAGTTTCTGGTTGGTTGACAGTTACTATTAAAAATAGGTCTGACTAATACTGTACCCTATACTATTTGTTTGGTTTGACTTGTTCTTAGGTTGGGGAGAGATGGAATTTATTCCTATTTTCTTTTTTAAAACTCTAAAACTCTAAAAATGTAATGTATGTTTTTGCCGGGGGGGTCAAAAAGTGCAACACATGAAAATTGTACTGTATTACTACTTTTTTTTTTTTTTTTCTGGTTGCTTGAGTTCTGGATAACTGAGAGCTTACTCTATCAAAAGTATGGTTGTTTGTAACTTTGTCCTGGTTTGATACCACAGACTCACAGTAGGATGTGTATGTGATTTATGCACATTTTTTTTTTTTTATCAAAGCTGTCATTGACCCAGGAATGCCATACCACCTACTTATACAAGCTAGAGTCACTTAACATTAAACCCAATACCATCTTCCTGGGCAACTTTAACTACCCTGCTATAGACTGAAAAACATATATATAAATATATATATATATATATATATATATATATATTTATATGGATATATGGGTCTAGGACTATTGCACAAAGCTATAGTAGTCAAACCCAACATCACCAAACACATTTTAACAAAAGCGCTTTTACCGAAAAAGCACTTTCGCTAAAATGTGTCAAAAAAAAAAAAAAGAAAAAAGTATGTATGCGGGGGGGGGGGGGCTATGCCCCTTTGCACCCCCCACACACCTCTACTTTAATATTCTCACTCTGAGAATGCACTACAGTGGGGAAAGGAGAATCTTCCCTTATCCGCAATGTAGTACGGCCTCTGCAACAGGCATACTTACGCGAAAATGCTGCTTCGCTGAAAAGCATTTTCGCGTAAGTCTGCTCAACCATCAAGGAAGAAGTGCGTCGGGGATTAGTACGGAACCCATATATATATATATATATATATATATATATATATATATATATATATATATATATATATATATATATACACACCCACCAGTGTGCAAGCCCAGAGATTCTTGGACTTCATTAAAATGATACTCTGGACCAACTAGTCAGAGGACCCAGCCAACATACATCTATACTTTTGATAAGACCTTTCGTATAAGCAAAGGGATTGTATCTTTGTCCAGAGATGTCATTTTCCACTTATTCAGCCCTAATTAGCCCCATCATTCAGTATAATGCCCCATTTGGTAAGTACATGTCCTGACATATGCAACAACTGGAGCATCCACAGAGGTTACTCACAAAGAGAACACAGGGACTAAACCATATCACCTACATAGTTCACTTCAAACCTCTATCACTATACATGGGCATTTATAGACTATTAAGAGGTGATCTGTGCCTGGACTATACCGGGTCCTCTAAGTCCATACAAATGAAATAACTGCACATGCACAAGTCAAATGGTATCAGAAATACCTGATCTAGAGACCTTACTCTGTTTTACAACAAAGCAGAATGGTTTAGAGGAACAGATATATACCCCAGAGGATAACACTACTCTACCCATCCATGTGAAAGAAAGCTAATCCATGTCCCTTTAAAATGCAACTTAGATAAATGGATAGGAAGAAAGTTTACTTCAGGACTGCCACCTTTGCTACTAATAGTCCTATCCTACAGCAGAGTCCCCTTTCAATACTTACTGGTATGACCCCAAAAACATTCATTCACAAATTGGAAGTATTGGAATAAAAAACATGGTAAGGGTAATTTGAACACAGAATGGGATGACATGGCTAGGCTTAAAATGGCTGTTCAGGGCAGTTAGACTTGTATTCACCTATGAACCTATGAACCTGGAATTTTAAATTTAAAGGCAATTTTGTGTCACAGCATTGAATTGTAACCCATATTTTGTATTAAATCATTAAAACAAAAATGTGGGCAATTTAATTAAGTAGGTTAAGGCTATGAGCTACTAAATATGTGTATTCTATAGTTCTTTGTTTGATTTCCTCTGTTTCATATTGTGTGACTCTACCAGATCACAATTAACCAGTGAATGCTCTCACTACATAGCTCATTTAAGTCCTGCCTTTTTTAAACTTCATTCTTCCCTTGTATTTATTGTTCCCACAACTGGGAGTGTGTCAATATGGTTTGTGATGTAAAATGCTTACAACTAGGATTGTGTTGGTGTGATTCATTTTAATTTATATAAATGTATGATTGCTTATGGCGTAAGTGATGGTATAATAAAGATGTTTCTTGTTTAGAATAAAGGGGGCAGGAACTAAATAATTAATGTAATGCTGATTAGGTTATATGATACATAGCAATATATGAGAAGTATAATGTTTGTTAATGCTAATTTAATACAGTTTGAGTACTTTTGTATGAATGTAAATTTGCCTCTGTCACAAGTGATGATTCAACAAAAGTGTTTAAAAAAAAACATTGTCTAGTGTCTACCTAATATCTGATAGACCCTGACAGGATATTTGAAAAAAAAAAACATTCATATACAGTCCCAAAACACACTCCATCCAAAAACAAAAAATCCCCAAAACACATTCTGCAGGATTCAGTAAATTCCATGTAGGCTCTGTGTAGAACCTACAGGGAATGTACCCATGTACACAATCACAGTTCCCCGATAGCAGCATGCCATGTATATTAATCATTGCGTGCTGCAGAGGGAGATCACAGTAATACAGATATTGAATCTGTGCAAGCAGCAGTGTAGAGGCTGTCCCGTACTTGTGGTCTGTCCAGGATGGTAAGCACAGGACAATAATCATTGTAATACACTATGCTATTATATAAATATCTTTTTTATTTTTATTTTTATTTATTTATTTTTATTTTATTTTTTTTAATCTGCCTATTTGCACAGTGAGGCATGGCATGGTGCTTAGTGATGCCAAGCTGCGCTTATACATACATAGTAATCAATTGCCATATATCTAAAAATAGAAAACAGATGGAATCAATTGTGCAATAATTTTTTTTTTTAATTGTGCCTGTTTGCACAGTACGGTGCTTAGTACTGCCGAGCTGCACTTATACATACATAGCAGACACCTGCCATATATCTAAAAATAAAAAACAGATGTAATCAATTGTACAGTACTTTTTTTTTTCTTTTAATGAGTGACATATTTCTAAAAATAGACACCGGATGTAATCAATTGTACAATGCTTCTTTTTTTCTTTTAGTGAGTGTTTTCAAGGCATGGCGCAGTGCTTAGTAATGCTAACAGGCACCTTAGTAGTACAAGTGAAGATATACATGTCTTTTCTGTTACCCAAGTGGCTAGATAGGTTGAGTCGCAATCTACCGTGTAATAGGTCCTGGGTTCGAGTCCTGGCCTATCATCCCTCTTACGTTTATTGCTGTGAAAATGTGTGACATGACTGAAACCGCAGTTTAGTTCAAAATAAAAAATTGCTACATTTAGAAAAGTTGCACAGTGCTAAGCACTGCTTAAACATGGTCGACAGCCTATGATGTTTGCTCATTGCTAAGCTTCACTAAAACATGGGTTGTGCAAGTTTTTCAGCAGTAATGTCCCCTGCACGTAAGGAGTTGCACGGCAAAAGGAGTAGTCAAATAAATGAAGTAAGCCAGCAACTGGTGGATGGTTCGTAAAGGTAGTTTAATAATAAGCTACCAAAAATGCATATAAGCTCAAAAACATACCGGTTTCGGCCCAAATACAATATGGCCTTCTTCAGTGTTTAGATATAGAGTCAATAATGCAATGCTTTAAATACACATCAAAAGAAGCTGATTGGTTAAGAATACCAAGCTTATTAATATTAATCATTATACAAAGGTGTGTATCAAAGTTTATACAAAATCAATTACACAAATATTTTGTAGGTTTCAATCAAATATTATATATCAAGATATAATATCAACATTAAATATATTAGAAATATAATGTGTGTAATTGAATGTAATACAATATGTTAAACCAATTATAATTATAAATATTCATTCAAACCTGGACTAAATAGTGCACCAAGTTTGGTGATCCATTTCTTTTCTTTTATGTCAAGTTTTTTATGCCAACCACACTTGTTGGTTCTGTCACCAATAATTTTATCAATAACTGTAAAGTTAAATTTAGCCTTATTATGTACAAGTGTGTGTTTATATAGTGCGTTAGATGGTTTTTTACATCTGATATCGCTTAAATGTTCAGACACCCTTAGTTTGACTGATCTAGAGGTTTGGCCAACATAAAATGAGTGGCAAGTACAGCTGGCCATATAGATGGCCCAGTCAGTATTGCAATTGGCAAAGAATTGAATATCAAAGACTTTGCTACTATTTCTGCTTGTAAATTCTTTCGTTTTATCATGTGTTTACAATTCACGCAGTGGCCACAAGGGAAAGAACCAATAAGTTTGTCCCCCAAAATAGTTGTCTGATAGGCCTGTGTTAAAGAGGATTCCAAATGATGCTTGTAGTGATTGAAGTACCCTGCCAAATTCTTTCCTTTGCGAAAGGAAAATGAACATTTATTGGGAACAATTGTCTTGATTCTAGCATCTGCTTCTAATATATTCCAATTTTCCCTTATGATTTGCATAAAGCTATTTGTGTTTCTTCCATATGTGGTTGTGAATCGTAATGTGTTAGTTTTAACTGATTTCTTCTTGTATTTCAAAAGATCTGGTCTATGTAAGCCTAAAGCATGCCTATGTGCCATTGTAACGTATCCTGATTTATAACCCCTATCCTGAAACCTATTACACAAATCTTGAGCATAATAATCAAAACTAGTGTTGTCAGAACAATTACGTCTGATTCTGATGAATTGAGACTTTGGAATATTTCTGGCGATATGTTTTGGATGAAAGCTGGAGGCATGGAGAATGGTGTTGTATTGGGGGAATTTTCTAAATACTTCCGTTTTTAAAGTATTATCCATGTTTCTTGTGATCAAAACATCCAAAAATGTTATAGTTTTTTGATCATGAGTAATGGTAAATTGTATTCCCCATTTATTATCATTCAAATATTCCATGAATTCTTGAAGAGCTGAGTCATCCGATCTCCATACCATCCAGCAATCATCCAAATATCTGCGCCAGATATCAATATCAGGTAAGAACCAATTATGTGTGTCATCATATATCATAATTTCTTCCATATAAGCCATAAATAGATCAGCATAAATGGGGGCAAAAGATGCCCCCATTGCTGTTCCTCTGATCTGCAAAAAGCATTCATCATTATAGAAAAAGACGTTTTTAGTCAAAACATGCTCAGTTAAGTTCAATAGTAAAGTGTTGAATCCTGGTTGATACATATTTGATCGATAAAGCCAGAATTCAATAGCATCCAGTCCTGCCCAATGAGGAATATTTGTGTATAAGGAACATACATCTAATGTACATAGTGTCCAATCTGACTCCAACTGCATGTCGTTGACAATACCCAAAAATTCGGTCGTATCCTGTATTCTTGACCTCACTAGTTTTAGTAATGGTTTCAAATGCATGGTTAGAAAATCAGATAATGGCTCGGTTAATGAACCCATGCCTGAGACAATGGGCCTCCCCGGTGGATGCAAAAGATCTTTGTGTATTTTTGGTAAAAAATAGATGTATGGTTTAATGGGGTCCGAAATTGTTAGATGATTAAGTGTTTTCATTGATATGATATCATTGTCATAGGCAAAGTTTAGGAAGTCATCTATTTCTTTTTTAAATACAGGAGTTGGGTCTAGTGGCATTTTTGTGTAATATCGCACATCATCTAATTGTTTATGTGCTTCCATATCGTATTGAGTCCAATCAAGCACCACCACTGCCCCTCCCTTGTCTGCATTAATAATGACCAGATCCTTGTTCCTTACTAATTCTTCCAAACAATTCCTTTCAGTATCAGTGATATTATTAACCATTGGTAAGCAGTGATTGTACTGGAAGTGTAATTCATGAAGTACACTGTGTAAAAATAAATTCTTAGACTTGAAATTTTTCTTGTGCTTCCTCCCTCCCCTCCTCCCTCCATGTGTCCTAAAGGGGGTACATAGTTTTTCCTTTTGGGAGTGGGGGAATCTATGGTGGACTGTGTCTCCGTATCTGTGCCTGATGAGTTATCATAGTCGGTTGATTCATTACTACTACCTTGTCCCTTGAGTATAGAACGTGGACGTTTCCTTTTTGGATTGGGTGTATATTTATTTTTACTTTTGTTATGTCCATCCTGAAACCGCACATGTCTTACATTTCAAGTCTACAGAATTTGATGGAAATACTGACCAACAAATAAACAATGTATACAATATTTCAAAAACTGTACTCACAGATGACCAAATTTCATTGTTAAATAAAGGTTTATCTTTCATTCCAGGCTTTTTTGTGTCTGAGGACAATTTCACACAAGATTTATTCTCATTTTGTAGATTAATTAATTTGAAATTATTTTTTCAGGACACAAAAGAAGTTGAACAATCACAGACAGAGTCATTTAAATATCATACCTCATTGTTCAAACCACCCATGCATCCAACTGTGAATTTATTTTTACACAGTGTACTTCATGAATTACACTTCCAGTACAATCACTGCTTACCAATGGTTAATAATATCACTGATACTGAAAGGAATTGTTTGGAAGAATTAGTAAGGAACAAGGATCTGGTCATTATTAATGCAGACAAGGGAGGGGCAGTGGTGGTGCTTGATTGGACTCAATACGATATGGAAGCACATAAACAATTAGATGATGTGCGATATTACACAAAAATGCCACTAGACCCAACTCCTGTATTTAAAAAAGAAATAGATGACTTCCTAAACTTTGCCTATGACAATGATATCATATCAATGAAAACACTTAATCATCTAACAATTTCGACCCCATTAAACCATACATCTATTTTTTACCAAAAATACACAAAGATCTTTTGCATCCACCGGGGAGGCCCATTGTCTCAGGCATGGGTTCATTAACCGAGCCATTATCTGATTTTCTAACCATGCATTTGAAACCATTACTAAAACTAGTGAGGTCAAGAATACAGGATACGACCGAATTTTTGGGTATTGTCAACGACATGCAGTTGGAGTCAGATTGGACACTATGTACATTAGATGTATGTTCCTTATACACAAATATTCCTCATTGGGCAGGACTGGATGCTATTGAATTCTGGCTTTATCGATCAAATATGTATCAACCAGGATTCAACACTTTACTATTGAACTTAACTGAGCATGTTTTGACTAAAAACGTCTTTTTCTATAATGATGAATGCTTTTTGCAGATCAGAGGAACAGCAATGGGGGCATCTTTTGCCCCCATTTATGCTGATCTATTTATGGCTTATATGGAAGAAATTATGATATATGATGACACACATAATTGGTTCTTACCTGATATTGATATCTGGCGCAGATATTTGGATGATTGCTGGATGGTATGGAGATCGGATGACTCAGCTCTTCAAGAATTCATGGAATATTTGAATGATAATAAATGGGGAATACAATTTACCATTACTCATGATCAAAAAACTATAACATTTTTGGATGTTTTGATCACAAGAAACATGGATAATACTTTAAAAACGGAAGTATTTAGAAAATTCCCCCAATACAACACCATTCTCCATGCCTCCAGCTTTCATCCAAAACATATCGCCAGAAATATTCCAAAGTCTCAATTCATCAGAATCAGACGTAATTGCTCTGACAACACTAGTTTTGATTATTATGCTCAAGATTTGTGTAATAGGTTTCAGGATAGGGGTTATAAATCAGGATACGTTACAATGGCACATAGGCATGCTTTAGGCTTACATAGACCAGATCTTTTGAAATACAAGAAGAAATCAGTTAAAACTAACACATTACGATTCACAACCACATATGGAAGAAACACAAATAGCTTTATGCAAATCATAAGGGAAAATTGGAATATATTAGAAGCAGATGCTAGAATCAAGACAATTGTTCCCAATAAATGTTCATTTTCCTTTCGCAAAGGAAAGAATTTGGCAGGGTACTTCAATCACTACAAGCATCATTTGGAATCCTCTTTAACACAGGCCTATCAGACAACTATTTTGGGGGACAAACTTATTGGTTCTTTCCCTTGTGGCCACTGCGTGAATTGTAAACACATGATAAAAACGAAAGAATTTACAAGCAGAAATAGTAGCAAAGTCTTTGATATTCAATTCTTTGCCAATTGCAATACTGACTGGGCCATCTATATGGCCAGCTGTACTTGCCACTCATTTTATGTTGGCCAAACCTCTAGATCAGTCAAACTAAGGGTGTCTGAACATTTAAGCGATATCAGATGTAAAAAACCATCTAACGCACTATATAAACACACACTTGTACATAATAAGGCTAAATTTAACTTTACAGTTATTGATAAAATTATTGGTGACAGAACCAACAAGTGTGGTTGGCATAAAAAACTTGACATAAAAGAAAAGAAATGGATCACCAAACTTGGTGCACTATTTAGTCCAGGTTTGAATGAATATTTATAATTATAATTGGTTTAACATATTGTATTACATTCAATTACACACATTATATTTCTAATATATTTAATGTTGATATTATATCTTGATATATAATATTTGATTGAAACCTACAAAATATTTGTGTAATTGATTTTGTATAAACTTTGATACACACCTTTGTATAATGATTAATATTAATAAGCTTGGTATTCTTAACCAATCAGCTTCTTTTGATGTGTATTTAAAGCATTGCATTATTGACTCTATATCTAAACACTGAAGAAGGCCATATTGTATTTGGGCCGAAACCGGTATGTTTTTGAGCTTATATGCATTTTTGGTAGCTTATTATTAAACTAACTTTACGAACCATCCACCAGTTGCTGGCTTACTTCATTTATTTGTGCAAGTTTTTGCTACACTCAGCTCCACTGAACCGGCTTGTACAATGCTAAGCAATGTGGTGTTTTTTTGAAAGTTACAGTATGAACTGTAAGGTCAGTAATGCAGCCTATATTAAGGCCAATAGGCAGGTATTTCATACCATTCCTTGTAGTCTCACTTGGCTGTCGGTATGCCTGGTGGTGTTGCAGAGGAAGTGGGCTTTCAGGTGCAGAGGTGATGTATGCAGGAGTCCAGAGTGTCTGTTGGATTCCTGGTGATAGACTATAAACCCCAGCTGTTGCAGGGCAATTACCAGGGCTCAGAATGTAAGTCTGAGGCCTGGAATTGTTTGGCTAGGGATCTTACCAGTGCTATTGGTATTCCCTGCACTAGTAAGCAGTGTCATCACCACTATGATGACCTGAAGTGAAAGAGAAGGGAACCTTGGACACCGGGTCCAAGAGGCTAGGGCTGGGCATACCCCACAGATATGTAAGTATGTTTTCCAGAACTATAGATATATACAAGCTGAATCTGTGCAAAACTGGTTTGCATAATGGTTTGCCTCTCTTTCAACAGCTGCAGACGAGAGGGTTCACAATGTCCAGTCCCATGCAGAACACCTTGCCAAGATGAGGAGTGAGTGTGGTAAGTAAGAAAACATCAAAGTATTAACCTAATGCATAATGTACTGTCAGAATAAATTCTTTACAGAGTTTGCAGGTGTAACAGTCAGGTATGACATACCTGGGAAATGTAATATGTTTAGTAATGTGTCAGTGCCTACCTGAAATGGTAAAGCAAGATAAATTGAGTAAACATGCATTACTATGTAGTATAGCTTTCAAACATCAGTTGATGTTGTGGTCTACAAAGATTAACAGCCACTGTTATGCTCTGCTTATTGTGTGACATATGCTATAGGTTGCACTCAAGTAATGACTATGGTATATGGGTTATTTCTTAGAAGTCTGAGACAGCTATCCATGCTGTACATACCAGACTTGAAGCAACAGTAATCAATAGATTTTAAACGGCGATGGTGCTGTCATATGTACTGTTTTCAAACAAATAAGTATTCACTATTTTAGTCACTGCATGTGTGCTCTAATCTGAATCCAGTCAACTATAAAAAGGAAATAAATAAACAGTGCTGAAAAAGCTGTCTGATAAATATAGTGCAATACCCACAGTAAGGTTCAAGCCTGAGTTATGTCCATTTTGTGTCAAATAATGCTGTATATTCCTCCCACTCCAGGAACAACGTATATGGGTAAGTTAGCTGATGTTCTGGCCAGATATGCATGTGTATAAATGCCACATTTTAAGGTACACTATCAATAAAGTTTGAAGCAAGTTTGTGCTTTGACAACTAATCTGTTCAAATAAGTGTGCAGTATAGCTGTATTCACTGCATGGGTGTTCTAATCTGACACCAAGTCAGCTGTTAAAATGAAATGAATAAAGACTGCAGAAAAAAAAAATGTCTGACAAATGTAGTGCAATACCCACAGTAAGGTTCAAGCCTGAGTTATGGCTATTTTGTGTCAAATAATGCTGCATATTCTTCCCACTCCAGGAACAAGGATTATGGGTAATGTAGTTGAAGATCTGGCCAGATATCCATGTGTATAAAAGCCACATTTTAAGGTACATTCTCAAAAAAGTTTAAAGCAGGATTGTGTTTTGATAAGTAATCTGTTTAAATAAGTGTGTAGTGTGGCGGTATTCACTGCATGTGTGTCATAATCTGACACCAGTCAACTGTAAAAAGGAAATTAATAAAAACTGCAGAAAGAAACTGTCTTATAAATGTAGTGCAATACCCACAGTAAGGTTCAATGCTGAGTTATGGCCTTTTTGTGTCAAATAATGCTGTATATTCCTCCCACTCCAGGAACAAGGTATATGGGTAAGGTAGCTCACGGTCTGGGCAGATATCTGTGTGTATAAGTGCCAGATTTTAAGGGACGATATCAATAAAGTGTAAAACAGGATTGTGCCTTGACAAATAATCCTATCCAATAAGTGTAAAGTAGTCATGTACGTACTGCATGTCTTTTCTAATCTGACAGCTGTCAAACTGTTAAATTAAGTGATTATTTTTGCTTGAGTCACAGCTTGTGGGTTCTAATCCCATGACAGCCAACTAAGAAATCACCGGCTGTCAAGCCTACTTAATGTACATGAACATACCTATCAACTGTCATGTTTTTTTCAGAATGTAATGATTAATGCCCCATACACCTGGTCTTTGATTAGAAGATAAATGACATTACTTGAAAAGCAATGTATTGGCAAATCCATTTACAGAACACCTTGGTAGTAATGTATGAGCACACTACATAAAACAGTTCCCTGTAATTGTGTACCTGCATTTCTTAGTGTTTGGCCCATATTGTCCCATTCTAACAGGATGAGAGGTATGTACATGCAATATCACCTATACAAGAATTGGAACCACTGTACTCACAACTGACACTGCACACCTATAAAAGCATGTGTTATTAGTCAGGATTCAGTAAATTCCATGTAGGCTCTGTGTAGTAATATCACCTGTGAGGTAACTAATGGTATGTTATTCTCTTTCTCCTCACCTCTTATCTTTTTTAATTTATTAATGTTATGTATTATTATGATTTGATATTAATATATTATTTTAAACTAACTGTTATGTCGGCTTTATGGTTTGCTGTTAACATACTGACTGTTATGTTATTTATCTTTGTGTTCCTCACAATATAACTTAATATGTATTTTGATTAATCAATATTTTCTTCCATTATGTTAATACTAACATTCATTTGGTTATTACTTATCTTACCTTATGTTTTTATTTAATTTACTACAGCGTGACAAGGTAGGCAAGTTCCATCCATCTTCTTTGGCTCCCTGGCTGTGGCACTGGGGCCCAGCATGTCTGGGCCGCAGTCTGGTGGTGCCCCCTCTACTGCCCCTGTACTAACTGGCATTGGATAGTTCTGCCTCACAGGCTGGGGATGGGCCCGACTCTGGGAGTGGAGGTGGAGGGGGTGATTTTGTCACCCATCATGAATTGCAAGGTATGGTGCACAGGGTGCTCAACCGAACTGTCAGTGCACACCTGCATCAGATGGAGAACATGCTCACCATCCTTGTGGATCTGTCTGGCCCTGGATGCTAGCCTCCACCACTGCCTCCACAGGAGCAGTGAAGGAGCAGTGCTGAGAGTCCCATGGGTGAGGACTTGAGTCTCACTGCTATTGTGTGGATGCTCATGGGACTGGAATTCAACAACACCCTCCCCATCCAAGTGGTTCACCCCCCCCCCAGTGTCACACATCAATCCTGTCTGCTGTCTTGTCTGTCTGCAAAAGCTTCCTCACCTTCCCAACTTACCTCCCCCACACATACCTATGTCCCTTCACCAACATTCCACTCTCACTTTAAAAAAAAAATATATACATATATATATATATATATATATATATATATATATATATATATATATATATATATATTGTCTCATACATAGCTCCCCATTTCGGACACATGTTCACTGGACACACTTAATTTGGTCCAATTGACTTGACAATGCAGTTATGTTGTTGTCACCCTCTCAGGCTGACAGTCCAAATTCAGCAAAAAAATCTCTGAAAGTGCACAATTGTTGGTGTTGAAGAAATGGATAGCTATGGTTATTTCCTACACCGATCATGCACATCCCTATTATTATGTTTTTCCCCATGCTTGCGTCCCTTTTCACCACTGTCCTATCTCCTCATTTTTCTTTAAGAGATTTTTTGTGCTTTGCATCACTTAGCAATGCTAAATAGTGCTATATTGATATATGTTTTTGGAACAATGTCAATCACATTCAAATAGGTCACCTGTAACCTATCTGCTTCGAACCCATGACTATTGCACCTGTGGAATAGCCGATCATCCCACCAAGCCACACACCTGCTAATGAACACTGCTACTTTAAACAAAACATACTAATGCTGAAATTCCCCTCATTAAGCATGTTTAAATGGTGCTGAGCATCGCACCACACAGTGCAAATCCGCTAAGAGATTACTAGAAAAATAGTACTGTAATTGCCACTCTAGTACACAAATACATCATTATGAAGGCACACACATAAGCTTAGATGTAAGTGAAGTATCTGATAGCAGGTAACCCTCCAATTATGACTACAACATGTCAGAGCACACTTGATAAAACATTAATGGAAAATAGGATTTTAACTGAGATTCTGGTATACAAATATAGCACCCTAAAGCCATACACATAATAATAGATGTAAATGCAGTATATAACAGCAGATAACTTTGGGATGATAACTACAACATGCAAAAATTCACTTGCTCTGACCATGATTCTGTAGCTTAGTCTGTAACATGCATTTAAGCAATTACTTTTTGGTGCACATGGTCCTGGGTAAGTACAGCTGTGTGTAACATGTATGTGGCCATCAGTATTATAAAGTGTAATATGTATCTCTGTCTCATTACCTATTTATCCACACAAAGCAGTACAGTTTGAATGTCTGCATCTGTATAAATAGAGGACAAAGGCCTACAGATAGGACCAGACCCACCTTCTCCTAGTACAACACTATATAGTGCAGAGAATGTTAGGCAATGCAGTAGCCTGAATTTCCAGAGGCTGTTGAAGTGTGTAATGAAACTGCGGCCCAGTAATATCACACTGCTGCCCACAATGTGTTGTTGGGTCATATCACAGACAACCGCAGCTGCACAAGTAACATACATATATGGAGGTTGAGCTAGACATAAGGGGTGCCAGCACATACTCAACAGGAGACTACCATGACAGAGCATGTGACTTCGCAGTTGTGCAGCTGTGTGACATCATGGTTAATGTACACCTACCTGTTTTCTAGGACACACCAAGTATTTTGCTTTACATTGTGTTACTGATTCGGTTGGCTGACAGACTTACATGACACACATACCTTATTTCCCTGTGGGGTAGATAACTCTCAATCTGGCTGTGCCTATACAACAAGACTGCCACAGGTCCCACACTTACTCTGAAAGCTTGTTGTCCTACAAACTGTTCACCCTTTCTGCCTATGCCTATTGACTGCAGCATCACCTTCAGCTGCAGTCTGTAGCACACACATTTGTATGCAAATAGTAGCTGCTACATACATTCTCTCTGCCATGACGTAATATCTGTCCCCCACTATTTTCCAAACCAACATATTTGAAAAGGGTTGTAATCTACACAGAGGCCTTATATCTTGTACAGTAGTTGCATGGAATTGGTAGATTATACCGCAAATCAGCTGTGTTGGCTGCAATTAGCATTTCAAAAGCACATATTATATCAGAGGCAATCACTTGCTAATAGAGAACCAAGTTAAAAAGGCAAACAGCTAAACAGGGGAAACATTGTGTATGAGAGTTACTTTGTATGGTTAACTCATTGGTGCAACATTTATATATTTGTACCATTCAACAGAGGAGTACTGTACTCCATCTGGTATGTAGCCATCTTGTTTCCAACATGTTCCCTATGTTTCAATATACTTAGGGGGAATACAGCAGTAAGCCTTTCTTGGAACTGTACTGATGCCATGTCAGTGATCTGCACATGTGTTACACCTTCAGAGGAAATAGAGTACAGTACGGGTCGAATGGTCTTTGTTAATTAGGCATAGCGCTCTCCTGGAAAATTCCTGTTGATAGCAGCAGTAATACTACACTGCTATTTGTGTGGCACTGCTGGTTTTAAATATTATAAGTGAGGTTTACATCTATGGGCCACAACTTAATGGACTGATGTGTTGGTTGTGTGATCATATGACAGTATCTGTTATGGCACAAGCAGGAATAGATGCCTACTGCTACTATCCTACTAGCATCCACACCTTCACTGTGTTTGCATAGTGTTGAATATGAGATGTGTAACCATGCAGTGACCACTTGTAGCCATCTATATATGCGATCCTGACATATGTTCCCATTTTGTTGCCTTACAGGAAATATATATCCCCAACACCACGACCCTTTTACAAAGGCAGAAAATGACATTATCCTGGATGCCCTGCATCAAAAGCACCAACTCCTGCTGTCCAGGGGAAAGACGAACAAGGAAGAGCAGGCAGCATTGTGGGCTGACCTGGTTTGTAATTTCAAAGCAATTGGTCACCAAAGCAGGACATATGAGCAGGTGCTACACAGTGAGCAGCCCAAAGAAGAGCAGCAAATGTGACAAGGGATCGTGCTGTCACCAGTGAAGGATCTGCAGTGGAACAACCACTGTCAGACACTGAGGAATTCCTGGTGAACCCAGGAGCACAGGACAGCTCTCATGCATCCATCACACAGTATGTAGTGGGTGTGGGTGCCACTGTTTCCACACACTGGAATACTGTAGAATTCAGTGTGTCAGGGTGTACATAGTTTTATGTAGGTGGCAAGTATTTTTATGGGGGGGGGGCTTAGTTTTAGTTTGAATCTCATGCTCACATTGTGACCACTGTACCATTTAACATAGTATGTACTGTAAATGTGAGATATTTGGACGTAGTAGTCTGTTATAGTGCAACATGGTTGCTGTTTACATTACCCCTCCCTCAAATTTTCACAGGACTATCAGGAATCAGACACAGCTATTCTCCTGGCCCTGGTAATCATAACAGTGTTGTGTTACAGATGTAGAATTAGTGCATTGTATTCACTAAAGTGTCATCCCAGGCCTGCCGGATTGATATACTGTCTGCATGATTGGCAACCTCACAGATTTTTACCAATGGAACACTGCTTACAGTCATATCTATGTATTTGCAGGACATTACAGATTGCCTTATGTGTCAGCTCTGCAGAGTTTTGACAAATGTCAACAGTGTACATCACTGTTGCCTGTGAGACTTTTGATTAAGGAGCTTATTCTTTACAAGTAATTACAGAGGTTTTTAGAAAATAATGTATTCAAGTCCTGGTATAAAAGGTTGGGGTTTAAACAAGTCTGTAATACTGACAGAATTGTATACACCTTAATATATATTACAAGATAGTACTGTAGCGCATAGTAGTGCATGTATTAATGTACTGCTTTTCCCTTTGCATCACATGTGACTAGGAGGGTTGGTTTCTGTCCCCTTCACAACCTGTCAGTGTTTCTTCCGACTATGTTGATGATGGTGGCCAAAGTAAGGCACAGGTGAGGTTTTCAGGGGCTGAATATGTCACAAAGGTTGATATCCCTCTTCTGCCCTCTTTATCACTGTACACAGTAGTAGGCCTAGGCATACCCAGTCCCCTGAGGCCACAGATATTGGACAGTCAGAGGGTGGGAACACTGGATAGGAAAGTGTGGCTACTATCGCTGCAGTGAGTGTTGATAATGGCCATAGCCAAAGAAATGGTGAGATTCCACACAAGTGGATTGATAGGGATACTCATAGGAGGCTTGTTGTCCTTCCACCAACTGTTGCAGGTGTCTCGTCACATGTCATTTGCTTTATGTTTAGGGCCATCATGGAGGTAGAGGCACATTCCGAAAGGACCTCCAGATGAATGCTCAGGGTTATTGATGCAACACACTCTGACATGCGTGACTGCCTCCACCATGTTGCTGATACCCTGGATTGGTTGACTGATGCAGTGGAAAGACAGTGGTCTGAGAGAAATCGCAGAATATGTTGAGCATCAGACTTGCGGATGTAGGTCAGCAACTACATATGCTGAGAGTCCACATGGCTGTGCTCAATCATGCTCCCATAGTGGCAGTACATCCAGTGCCCCAGAGGTGAGTGTGCTGTCCACACCAAGATGTGGACATCCATGGGCTCATGGTCCTGAGTGTTTCTGTGGAGAACACGAACCCAGCAGACAGCAGTCACCTTCAGGTAGTACTGCCACTTCTGACCATGAACATGGAGGTGCCAGTGCAACTCCTGGCAGAGCCAGTTCTCATGTTCAGGAGTGGAGATGGGGAACTGTCAGCTCCACCATGCACAGCTCAAATCTGTCCAACATACAGTAATGTAGGGCTAGCCCTCCACTTGACTGTGTTCACACAGACACTCACACACCACTGTCACAGTCAGGTTAGCTGCAGATATACATGGCATATTCTATGGCCTATCTTGCCTGCTTCCCTTCTTGACTTACATACACACTTGACAACCTATTGGGTCAGCCTAGGCTTTCTGCACCACTACACAACACCATGTACAAGTGATGATACCTGTGCCACATCCTTGTCATTCTTGTCATTTATGCAGGGAAATTAAGCTATGTGTCTCATACACAGTGTGACAACCTAAATGACTATGTATTTGTTTAATCCACTGTTGCCTTTGACAAGCCAATAGTACTGGCCACTGACAGATATAGTGCTCTGCCAGTTGTATTGTGTAAACCAAATTTTTTTGTGTACGTTAATTTGGATGATGCTGTAATGCCTGTATACTTACACAATGAATGGTGTCTCATAAAACTGTTTATGTTTCAGATGCAGGATTGTGTGGGACACATCTTTAGGTACATAGCTACAGTAAACCCATAAATGTCAGAGCACAGGATGGAATGCCTGCACGGAAGCAAAATGTCTTCACAAAGGTAAAGCAGTACAGGTGCATGGCTCCATAGCTTCATATGCGTATCACAGGCTAACACGGACAATGGCTTCAGGCAGCTTTCTCCTGAATCCATAATCTCTAACATGGTATGGTTCTCTTGATAAGTTGATGCAGGGTTCTGGGAGCTGACACATCTACAAAATGTGGCGTAGGAGATTAATCGTCTATAATTTCCCTGTTTCCATTACAGACATTTGTCCTAAACCAGTAATGGTTGCCTTGTTCCACATCCCATTGTGTAACTTGCAGATGATGTGCATTACAGTGGAAGTGTGCTTCATGTGGATGGGGAGCCTATTACATATAGCATGTAGTGCTAGGGTTACATACCTGTCTCTCCAGCATGTCCTATTTATACCACAGTCAAGGTGCAGCTGTATAGAACAGGTACGTCTTCGGCTAGCCCTGTCTTGGATGTGCAGGTGGTACACAGTAGGATCTGACACCACCCTGTATTGCAGCCATACACCTTGCCTCCAAAGCATGTAGGAGACAGAATACACATTTATGGTCATGACATGGTCTGCATTGGACATGTTATGTACACTGTGTATTGGGTTACTGTGGTACCTATCTGGCTGTTACAGGTGTCAGATAGGCCTGCATACTTACATGCCAGAGGTGGCATTGCACTAACTGATAGATGTGATGTGTGCCACATAGACTGTAACAATGGCATTCTGGGATTTACATGCCATACCTGTCTCTATAGGTTGTGCAACAGTGCATGAAGCTCCACATCTTTTTCTGATTAGTGAAAATGAAAGGCTAGATCATCAGTCCATCAGTCCCTGACTAATGGGCCAATTGTTGGAGGTGTGTGGACAGTATGATATTTTCCAGGGGGTGAATGACTGCCAAAAGTATAGTATTGTGCATTCCTTGGGATGTAGTATGTGTCAATGGCTCTGACAACACCTGAATGTTTGTGTCAGCCCATCCTGGATAACTGTTTGGTTCTGTGTGGGATTCAGTGACAGCTTCTTATTTGCAATCATCTGCAAAGGTAGTCAGTCTGAGGTCACTGACAGTGGTCATCCCTGCAGAGAAGGGAAGGGCTAGGAGAGGTAGTCCCAGGAATGATGTGTGTGAGTAGTCCATTGGTGAATGTCCTCATTTTAGTGTTGGCCTACACAATCCTATCTTCCCAGATAATGAGTGTCAGACACTTGGCTATCCAATGGCTGACATACAAGTTTGTAAATAACCTCTACATTGTGTCCAGAATGCCTGATGGCCTAATCCTGTTAAATGCCTTCTCAGGACATGGTAGTTGGGGGGTGAGTCATTTTCCCTCATCCATCACATAATGTAACAATTAATGAGGTGCAGTGCTTAGGGTAGGCATGATCTGACATTGAAGAAAACACACTGGGTTGGGCCAGTGTCTGAAGGTGTACTACATTGTTAATGATCATTTCCATAAGTCTTTTCATGGCTTTAAATGTAACACAACTGAGACATCTGAGGACACTGCTTGTCACTGCATGCTACTTGCCCTGTGTACAACTAAATATTGAAATTAATTCTATCATGGTTTCCAAGAAGGTAGTCATCCAACATGTCTGTGTCTGTACAGAGTATAGGCAAGCAGTGGTGGGGGCAAGTCATACGTATACCCAGAGAAAGGAAAGGAGGGCATGTTTACACAGTTCTGCAGCTGCACACCAGTGAAGCTGTGTGTAATGTGATGACACAATTACCTTGTGAAGAATGCTGACAAGAAGGGAGTCCCCTGATTTGCTGGTGCCTGCCTCCTACAACTGCTGGTCTCACCACAACCACTGTCTACTGGGATACCATGCTCCTACACTTTGTCTCTCACCAAAAGCAAAATGTTAGTACCAAGCCCCACATGAGGAGCAGGCCACAGCCCATTTGTTCATCCACATAGTTGTCCTATATCATGCAAGGCTGTGTAGGTCTGACATACCCTTTTGTGGGTAGATGCCTTGAGTAGTCAAAGCAATCATTACAGGCTGGCATGCATTATGCATTGTATTCCAGGGTTCTTAGGATTTCAGTATGGTAATGAGTCGATGGTGAGTTAGAGCACAGTTGCAGTGTCATAATATGGTGTTCAATGTCCAGTGATAGATATCTAAAGTTGCTTTAGCAAGCACCACAGGGGCAGTGATCCCTTTTAGGTGAAAGTTTCACAGATATTCATGCAGCCTGATCTTCAACAGCTTCATGGTGCATGTCTGCATGCCATGGATCTGAGGCATACTGCAGAGCAGTGGTGAAATTTGGTCAAACTGTGTGCAACCACACCTGTCCTACATATGTCATACTGTACATATATGTAACCAGGATACATGTCTGTGTTCCCTCATCATGTCACACAACATCCAGTATGCTGTCTGGTTGCTTGACAGGCAGTGTAGACTAGCAAGGCTAGAGTAATGACCGAAGAGTTGAGCAAGTTTTGTGTGCATGCACAGACGTCCACATCTTCACTGCAAGGAGTGCCTACAGACAGTGTGTTTGAGGCTATCAACCCCAAGGGTGTAGCAGGATGACCCTAACTGTGCTGAAGTTGTACACTGTCACATTTGCAGGTATGTTATTGTGACTATGCCTAACCATGGCATTATGGTTAATCCAAGGGTCACATGCCTGTCAAATCATTGTATTTACTCAACCATGTTATGGTACGCTGTCAGGTGCTGTGTTACATTAGGAGATCTACATAAAGGTGATAACATGTTACATTTAAGCATCTGTCTGGCCACTGCCTAATGATGGTCTGCTGTGACGTGCACACAAGCAAGACTGTATTGCTAATGGCATTATCAGTGACCACTGTTGAGATGTGGACAGTGTCCCTGCCCCTATACTGTTTTGCCACACAAACAAAATGTGTGAGAGATGTGACTATATAACAAACTTTGATTCCATGCTACCTCACACACCAGTCAGTACATATGACAATAAGCAGTTTGACAACATGCATACCTCACTACATACTCCACCCACATCCACATCAGATACAGCTGCATGTGTGGAGCTCCTTACCAGACACATACACAAAGAACAGACACCTCAGAAACTCAAGTGCCAGTTTAGTACAAATACTCATACCACTGCAGAACGTAGTACACATAATAACACATGCACCACTATCTCACCGGTCATACACTTGAGGCAAAACACAAACTCAACCCTATTATTCATAGGTGATTACATCATGTGACAAATTGATGTCCCTCTCACCAGGCTACAAATGGAAAAGTTCACAGTTAGCTGTCTGTGAGGTGTCAGGATATGCCATACCACACATGCACACAGGTTTGTCAACATCAGGTGCCGTTATGATGACAGCATAGTTCCTATTGGTGTGTACAGCTTGAGGCATACCTCAATAGACTGTATGCAGACACATGACTGAGCTTACAAACTCTGTTTCTGGCAGGTATGCTCATAGCCTTCAGCTGCATTACACCCTCACCTAGGATGATGACTCAATACACACATAACATGATTGAAGTCAATAATTGGCTTATTGTGTGGTGCCATTTTAAGTGGACCAAGTAAATGGCAGCCTGGGATGACTTGCTCAACAGACCTCGATGCATTGCCACAGATGGTGTTCATCTGTCACTCCTGGGAGTTTGTGTAGTGGCCAAGGCTGCTGGCATCACCATAGTGTGTCTTATAGGCATTGTCTCTTAGAAAAACATTCCACAGAGGAAATGCCATCCTCAAACAACATCACGGATATGCTGGTATATGCTAGAAATGACAAAACTAAACTCCACTCCCCAGAATGTGTCCTCACCTTGGAAGATGCAGACATTTGCACAGACACCTTGATCAAGGCTGTGGACAGCACCACAGCCATTCCAGGCTACATGTCCTTCTACATGTTAAGAACTCACACTAAAAGTGTGCCAGTTAATGCATCTCTATATCCATAGTCATTAAGGATAGATACACATCCAGACTGGTTAAACAGTGTGCTTCCCTGGGGACACTGCAGGTGCTATTCAGTGGTGGTAGGCCACCTAATGAAGCCATTGCCAGCTACAGGGGCAACACATTGAATCAGGACACCTGTTGTGCTTACTTGAATCTACCTGTGTCTATCAAGCTACATCACAAAACATGATGTGGGGTAACTTTCACTAACCACCAACTGTGCCGGTTACTCATGCTCAAACTCACTTGGCTAAAGGTTATTCCATGTCCTTAACTACAATGCCCTAAACCTGTGCAGTGACATTCCCACAAGGGGAGCCAACATACTGCATCAGGTGCTTAGCAGTATGACTGAACACTGTAGCACATGCACTGTGAGGTCCTCCATGGTAATATCTGACCACAAATTGGTATCCTTACATGTAAGACTCACACTTTAACCCCACTTCAGCAAACACAGTAGTAAATTTCAACAAAGCAAAGGATAACCACCTATGGGATGGTATAAATAGTGTGACTTCACTTCCATCCTCAGATGAAAGAGGAGAGTATGGCAACCTCTACAGCAATGCTTTACACAACCAACTGTACAACTGCATAGACTTGGCTGTAGCTGACAGGAGGATAAGAAGCACTTTGTGGCAGAGCAAACTGGGAGCAGTCATCTAATCTCTCAGTTATGTCACTCTCCTACAACAGGGTCATCATGAACATGTGCTTGTTCATATACTCATGGCGGTAACCCCATGCAAATGTGTATGTAGTATAATTTCCATCAGTAACAGCAATGTTCCTTGTAAGTAGCATATCATTGGCAACACCTGATGTACATGCTCTGGGGTGATACGCTTGGCCACACAGGCCTGGCAACACAGGTCTTCAACTACTTTAACATAAATCACCATGTCTCTCCAGTGGTAAGAAGGGTAGTATATAATGTTCATGCCATTAGTGAGGGCACTGTCACCCGATAATGATGTAGTTATAACCTCTGGGTACTCTTCCCTCAGCATGCCAATATTTCACTGCAATGGACATTTTCTCATGTACCTTTGCAAGCACCAGTGGTAGTTGCATACAACACAAAGTTTCCTCACAAGGGAACTTCATGTGCCCAGTAACTGTCCTAAAGGGATTGTGTGCAATAACTGTCATTGTAGCGTGTGTCATATAAACTACACAGATGTGATCTCTGCCTTGCATGCATGGCAATGTCTCACCCTGCTGTTTTGGAAATGCTGCATATCTGTAGTTAGAATGGTACATGTACTACCCAATGTAAGGGCATCACCTGGTATGTGATATTACTAATACATGCTGGTGGGGGAGATATGTCTAGTACACTTCCACAAACTGTTGAAACAGACTCCCACCTAATGGCAAACAGTGCACCTCACAGACCCTCCTTAGATGCAATCTATATAATTACCTGGATGACTGCCATGTCACCACAAACCTTCTGCATGTGTTGTTTGTGGACATGGACAATATGTGCTGATCTTCTAAATAAGGGTAAGAACATGACACAGATTTTATAGGACCTAGACCCATTAGGCTACTAATGTACAATGATCCTATGATCCCATACACTGGTGTAAATGGTATAACTTACACATTCACACACACACACACACACACACACACACACACACACACACACACACACACACACACACACACACACACACACACACCTAGCTACAGTGAGAATAGTACCACTATCAAGTAATATGTACAGAACACTGCACAGCTGACAAATTCCAAGTTTGCTACAATTAGATTAGAACACCTATTTATCTAATGGTACACACTACAGATCACAGTACTTAACACATGCACCACAACACATATGTGCTATTAACATCTTTTTAGGTAATGTTATGGTAGATGACATCAGCGGGCCTTATTCTGGTTAAGTCTTTGGAGGCGCACACCACCTGTGAAACAAAATGATGCAAAACCCCACCTCTTTCTAAGTCAGTGTGGTGATCACATTGATTTTGCAGGGAGATGCACACACACACACACACACACACACACACACACACACACACACACACACACACACACACACACACACACACACGCACACACGCACACACACACACACACACACACACATACACACACGCAGGGCTGGAGTGTGATTAGTACCCCTGCCTATCTAGTTTTACACACTACAGATCACAGTATTTACAGCACACACCATGGTTGAAGTCTGACATTACAATAGCTGTTGGTAGTGTTAACGTACATGACATTAACAGTCATTGTGGAAGAATGGAGTTTGGAGGCCGGCAGCACCTGTAAGAGCCAAAAAGGGAAGGCTCATTGAAATTTGGAAGTCAATGTGGGATTCCCCATTTGTTAGGCAGGGAGATGCACACACACACACTAAGTGGGCTAAAGTGAGATTTGAACTCCTACCTAGCTAGTCTTACACAATATAAATCACAGTATGTACAGCACCCACAACAGATGACCTCTGTTTTAGATGTGACTGCAGGCAAATACTAGTGGAGTACATAAAGAAGGCTTGTGTTGAACAGTGTTTATGGGCTGGAGATTGACATTGCTTCTCAACTGTTCTCTGCATCGAGTAACCTAGCAGTCAGATAAGTGTTTTTATCCTAGCTATGTGTCTACAGTAGCCATTTTTGCCATATGTGGGTGTTTACATTTGGATGGGCAAGCCTGTGGGACAAAACAATGTGTCCTGTCAATGCGTGTATAGACAACATGATACATAATACCACCTGTTGGTATAGACATTGTGACAACCAGCAGGCACACTTGGCTATAGGTAAGTGCATTATCTACTGTGAGGCCTTATATTTGGTCATTTTAGGAACAGCATTACATATGTGTCATACTGCAGCTGTAATCACCATTATCAGGGTGTGTAGGACAATACAGACATATAAACTGTTATCTGTAGATAACAGGTACATGAGTATAAATGGAGGTGTGTGTGTGTGTGTGTGTGTGTGTGTGTGTGTGTGTGTGTGTGTGTGTGTGTGTGTGTGTGTGTGTGTGTGTGTGTGTGTGTGTGTATGATGGGTCTACTACCGGAGATCGAAATTACAGTATTTCAAAATCAGGTAGCAGATGCCCAGTAATGCAAAAGTGCACTTCACCGAAAGTGCACTTTCGCGAACACCACTAGAATGAACGGACAATGTCCTCCACTGTGGTGTGGTAGTCACGGACATTAGGGTTACAATTTGAGTTAAGGATAGTGGATAGCTGGGTATCCACTATCCTTAACCCAAGCCCTAATCTTAAGGTCCGTAACTACCGCACCACAGTGGAGGACATAGGTCTGTGACTACTGCACCGTGGAGGACATACAATTTCCTCCACTGTGGTGCGGTAGTCATGGACCTTAGGGTTTGGGCTTGGGTTAAGGATAGTGGATAGCCCTACTAGCTATCTGCTATCCTTAACTGAAGCCCTAACCCTAAGATCTGTAACCATTCGCTCAAGTGGTGTTCGCGGAAGTGCACTTTCGGTGAAGTGCACTTTCGCATTATTGTACATCTACTACCGGAGTTCAAAATAGTGTAATTTCGATCTCCGGTAGTAGACCTGTGTATGACATATGTACATGTGTTATGTAGATGTATGGGGAGAAACAGAGATGTATGCACCTATACAGATTTATATATACATACAGATATATATATATATATATATATATATATATATATATATATATATATATATATATATATATATATATATATATATATCCACTTTGCATGACTGAAAGCTCACAAAACTAAAATTCATTTGACTGGCTCGACAATCCCGAATGTTCAAAATGCTAAAAACTCATATGACTGAATTTCAGAATACTGAAAGCTTACAATGCTGAATTGCAAAATAAAAAATGGCAGTGTGTACAGTACTATAAGGTAAGTAAAGGGTATATGCCCTTTTCCCTACTGTAGTGTGATCCCAAAGTTAGTATATATAGTTTTGGGGATAGTGGGGCATGGGGGGGCCTAGCCCCCCACCATGTTATATAATCCAGTATTTGTTAATAAGGTGAGTAAGTGGTTTTTAATTTTGGAAAGATTTAGTCGTTGGCGTTGTAAGTGTGCATGTGTTTCTTTTATAGTTTTCATTTGGTGAGACGAATTGTTGGTGATATTTGCACGGTTTATTTGGTATTGTGAATCTAGGTTTTGTGAATGTTAATGTTATTTGTGATGAAATGTTTGGTATTCACAGATTTGTGCATTTTTTTTTATGTTAAGCAATTCACAGGTGCAGGAAACACACGTTATGTCTATGGCTTAACAATTTGTATATTGCAATGTATGTATATGGGTCTTCTTCAGAAGACTGAAAAGCCAAAAGACTGAATCCCAAATTCCTGAAAACTCAAAATACTAAAGAATGGAATTTGCCCCTTCTCCACTGTTGTGTGATCTTGGTGTTGTTATATATAAGTAGCAAATTTGTTTGTATTTGCAGACATAAGTATATATAACAAGTCATTCTGAGTGGGGAGGAACAGAATTGTGCTCTGCGTAACCAAGTGTATGAGCATGCGCAGTGAGATTTTTGCTAGTTATAAACTGTCTCCAGCCCACACCTACCTCTACTCCAGTCTAGGCTTTGTGTGTTACACAAAATTACATCTATCCATGTTTCTGCAGTGCTACACATCACTGAACCTAGCTACAACTTTTTAGTTGTGTGTATAATAAATATGTCACAAAGGTTAAAAATATAGGACCACACACACAGACTGAGTCTGTAAAACAAAAAGCAAATTCTGGTTTAAAAGCCCACCTTTACACTTTTTCCACCTTTCCTGTAACTAGTCTAGTCAAGATACAGATTTGCTGTATCCAGTACTGTGTGTAATCTTCTGAGCCCACCAAGCCTTTCTCTGTTGGAGGGAAGCCTTCTAGCTTATCAGTGGGAGTGGTAAGCACTAGGTAACCTATCTACCATAAAATGAGTGGTTTCTGGTCCAGAAATTGTAGTTTATTGGCTGCTTGGACAGTTTTTCCATCTCTTTCAACTTTCTGGTTTAAAAGCCCATGTTTGCACTTATTTCCCACCTTTCTCGTAACTAGTCTAGTTGAGATACAGATTTTCTGTATCCAGGACTGTTTGTAAGCTTCTGAGAAGTGTCATAGTCTACTCTTCAATTTTTCCCTTAGATCTACTAGTTCTCTCCTGTCCTGTACTTTTACTAGTTTATTAGTCTAGCACTTTAACAGACTTCTTGTAGCAATTATTGTAGCACACAAAAGTGCTGCCAGCACTAAACATTCTACAAGGAAACAGCTCCAGTACTTACTATTAATGCTCATCCCTCCAGGCATGTCTAAAGGTCAGTTCCCTGTGCTTTCTCTTATTAACCTGGTGAATTTGGACAACATGAGACAATGTAGCAACTGCCTCATGTCCAGTGACAACCCTCTCATCTTACCTCCCAACACTTAGACTTGTGAAAGATGCACTTATATAGCCAAATTGGAAGCCACGCACTCTCTAGCCAAGACTGGAATAGCTGGTCAAGAGGAGAAGGTCAACACATACACCACACCACATGGAACACATAGCCCTCCAAAGCTCACACCAGCACTGCCTTCACATAAATACACAAACTGCATACCCACCTTCGCGAAGGCTCTCAATAAAAAGTTACCCAAACAGCAGAGACCTCCAAGGCAGAAACGTACTCTACCACCACAACACAACACTAATCATGAGACACGTAACTCTCCTAAACAGTGTGCCACTCAATCAAAGCCCCTAAGGCAAAACAGCATGCCCAACACACTAGTCATAGGTGACTTGATAGTGAGGCGCACTGATGTTCCACTCACTAGGCTGAATAAAGAGAAAGTAACAGTCAGCTGCCTGTCAGGTGCCAGGATACTCCACATAACACATGCACTCAGGTCCCTTAACAACAGGTACAAATATGACTCTGTCATTGTACATGTGAATGTGAATGACCTGAGATGTACCTCCCTGGACTACATGAAAAGAGACACGGAGGAGCTCTCAGATTATGTAGCACAGGCAGGTATGACCCTAGCCCTAAACAGCATCCTACCATCCCTCACAATGATACCACAGTACAAGCAGAAAATGATTGATTTCAACAATTGGCTAAGTTTCTGGTGTCATTCTAAGGGGATCCAGTATCTATCTGCCTGGGATGACGTGACTGACAGACCTCAATGCTTTGTCAGAGATGGCCTGCATCTGTCACCCCTGGGTTTCTGGATACTGGCCAAGGCTCTTGCCAACCCTATAGTGCCTTTGTTAGGCAGTGTTCCAAAGACCAAATTACCACCGTAACAGCTACAAACAAATGCAATCTGAAAGTCATGCTGCTCAATGCTAGACGTCTAAATCTCAAAATGCGCTTGCTCAAAGCACTCCTTAAAATAGAGAATATCGACATTTGTGCTGTAACAGAGACCTGGTTAAAGCCAGCAGAAAGCACCCCTGCACTACCAGGCTATAACTCATTCCACACCTTTCAGCCCCAGAACTTGGACCAAAGCTCCAAATGCAGTGGTGTTTCCATATTCATAAAAGATGCACACACCTCCAGACTGGCAGCCCAACATAATGCATCTGAGATACTTCAGGTGCAGCTAACATTGGGTAAGACAGCGATTCACGTCATAGCATTCTATCGATCCTCAACCATGTCCCAAGACTCACATTCCATGTTCCTACGTACCCTGGAGAATATTAGGGTCCAACCTAACACACTCATACTGGGATACTTCAACTACCCCTCCATTAACTGGGAAAACTACTCATGTACCAATACACTCGCCCATCATTTCCAGGAATTCATTAAGTCCAATCCCCTGGACCAGGTCATTCTTAGCACCACTAGAGGTAGCAACATCCTTGACCTGGTCATTACTAACACGTACAACCGTTGCTCTACACCAGTAGTCAACTCCTCCCTGGTTAGATCCGACCACAAACTAATCATCTTGGAAATCCATATCCCTCCCACCCACCCCCCACAAAGGTAACCACCATGAAAACTTCTCCAAAGATAGCTTTGGGCTCCTAAAAACAGAGGTGGCTTCACAGCACCCATGCAAATGGAGATCAGTTGCACGACCGCCGAATCATACACCAATGCACTGTACGAACACATACACAAATGCATGGCTCTCACCATACCCAAAGGAATCAAGATGCTCTCTTCCCTAAAAAGGAGGCCAATCTGGTGGTCCCCTGCCATAAACAAACTCTGCAACAGAAGGAGGAAACTGATGCGGAATAAGATGAAGTCCCAAGACTGGAAAAACTCCCTTATTAGCCTCAGCAAAAAGTTGAGATCCCTCATCAAATCCTATAAAGTCAGCAATGAAAACAGAATTGCAGCAGATAGTAAAGCCAACCACAAGGCCTTCTAAAGTTATGTAAAGAATCTCCACGGAAATACCAAGATTTGCTCTGAGCTACTGCACAATGGTACCTCCTATATCGAGCCAACAGATATTGCCAATATACTGGCAACAGATTCAGTGCCAACATTACTCCTCTCTCTCCCCCAAGGGACCAGTCACAATACCAGTAGATTTCCAGGCACCCAGTATTACTGCTGCCCAGGTTAAAACAGCACTGTCAAAGGCCAAGTATACAGCTTCTTTGGGACCTGACAATACCCCTGGCTGTGTTCTACATGAACTACAGAGTGAACTGGCGCCTCACCTGTGTGCCCTGTTCAATCACAGCTTCACCTCAGGCTTTGTCCCTACCAATTGGCACACTGCTGTAGTCATCCCTCTCCACAAAGGAGGAGCGACTACATACCATCGGAACTATCACACCATTAGCCTGATGAGTCTGATATGCAAAGATATGGAATGCATCATCATGGACCTAATAAACAAGGATATAGGTAATCTCTGGATCCTACACAGTTTGATTTTGTGAAGGGTAGATCATGCCTGCTCAACTTCATCAACTTCATCAACTTCTTCGAGTCAGTCACCATAGCTGTGGATGAAGGCAGGGTGGTTCATACAGCCTACCTTGATCTGGCCAAGGCCTATGATACCATTCCCCAATCAGGAATCATAGAAAAACTCAGTAAAGCTAGGCATCAACCCCTATATCACTAGGTGGGTTGCAAACTGGCTCACAGGTAGAACCCACAGTGTGAAAGTAGCTGACTCCAAGTCAGACAGCTGACCAGTCACAAGTGGAGTCCCACAGGGTTTGGTCCTGGGTCCTCTCTTGTTTGGTATCTACTTCTCTGACATCCAGGTCAACACAAAGGGACTCTGGCTGACAAAGTTTGCAGACGACTGCAAGTTGGACGCTATTATTAACTTCCTGAGTGATGTTGACATCCTACAGAAAGGCCTCACTGAGACCAACGATTAGTGTCAGAACCATGGCCATAAACTCAATGCCAAAAAATGTGTCATCATCCCCTTTGGGAAAAAACAGCTTCCCATGAATTACTACATTGATGGTAGTTCACTGACCACAGAAGGCGTTATAAGAGATCTGGGAACACAGGTTGACAGCAACCTCTCTTTTGACCATCACATTGCCACTGTGGTCAGAAAGTCCTTCTATGTGGCACATCTCATTACTAAGGGTTTTGCATCCAGGAAGAAAGAGGTCATTGTCTCCCTCTACTCTTCCCTCATTAGGCCAATCATTGAGTACAATGCCCATTTGGCACGTACCTCCCTAAACAACTGCAACAACTGGAGACGCCGCAACACTACCTCCCAAAGAGGATCCCAGGCCATAAACATTTGTCCTTTATGGACAGACTAAAAAAACCCCAAGTATTCTCTGTCTCATATCACCTACTTAGAGATGATCTCTGCTTGACTTACAAAGTCATGTCTGACCCAGCTCTGTTAGAAATGCTACATCTAAAGAAATCCTAATCCCTCCACACCACACACTCCAGAGACCTTAACCTCATTACAGCAATCAACAGAACATGCTGGAGGGACAGGTTAATAACCCAGAGACTGCCCATGCTATGGAATAGACTTCCCATACATGTCAAGCAGAGCACCTCACTGACCCTCTTCAAGAGAAATCTTGATGTGTGGATGGGAAATAGAAAATTCACCCCAGGGATCACTCCAGTGGCTTTACTTGACAGAGGCACTGGGAACTAAGGTCGGGTGGCAAGATGCCAGAGTAATCCTATGGGCTAGGCTTGTAAAGGCTCCAGGGCCATTAGCCTAGTACACACCTATGAAACTATGAACCTACCTGACATCCAAAATAAGTGGTTACATCTGGAGTATTACCATGAATGCCACCACACAAGCTAATTGCCCTAGCCCTTTGAGCAACACATGCTGCTTGACTGGCAGTGATCATTCATTACACTATTAGCTGCATACATACGTATATTGTTATTCCTGTGCTAAGTAAGATATAGAATGCATGCTCAGTTTCTATGTTACTGTCCTGAGACTCTCTGGCATGCTGATATACCATTGATGAGTTTGTGTTACAGCAGTTGCAAGGGAACAGTGCTGTGTTGTTGTTGGTGGAACACCACAACATGTTCTGCTGGGCTACACACTAGTCTGACTATCATGTCATCCCACTGTCAAGCATCTCCCTTGACAGATGTACCAGTAATCTGTTGCAATAGAACTGTATGCATGTTCCATGCATGAGGCCTAGTGAATAGAAATGGAAACATGATAGTTGAATGGGTATCTGTAGTTCCATGTGGATGTAATTTCTCTCCAAGTAGCCACAGTATTTTTATTTATTTTATTTTATTTAACATTTGTTAACCAGGAAAGTCCAACTTGGAATCAAGCCAGTTTTCAGTGGAGGCCCAAAAGAAATGCTCCAGATGCATGTCTTTGTAATGTGAGAGGAAACCGGAGCACCTGGAGGAAACCCACATGAACGCAGGGAGGACATACAGAGTCTGCACAGAAGCCACTACAGTCAAGAATTGAACCGGAGAACCTCTTGTGGTGAGGCAACAATACAACCGCTGCACCACTGCACCTACTTGCAAAATGTACGAGATCCATACACACAATGCAATATCATAATAACCCTTATGTGTACTGTGTAGGTTGCGGACTTACCTTGCAAATGCAGCAGTTAACACAACCATAGTTCAGGGCTGAATCTATCTGATGCAAGCAGTACACAGCCAATACATAAGTAGGTACAGGATATGTGGGTTTCTGCCATCATTTTTAATTTCTGTATGTGAGTAGGAGTAAGGTGTCAGTCCCTAGAGCCTTAGGTTGTCAGTGAATGTGCTATGCATTGCCTCTTAGGCAAAGCCAGGCATACTGAGCATGCCTACATCTGCCTACAGGGACATCAGCAGGGGATTCCTCCTCTGAGTCCTCATGTGGCTGTGGCTGTAGTGATTTAGGCACTGGTAGGGGGCTGTGTATCCCATCCTTTTGCTGATCCTGTAGCTGTTTCTACAGGATCATATTGTATAACATAGCACATACTGTGAGTATATGTACACATGTGACTGGAGAATACTGCAAGGCTCCACCAGATATATCTAAGCACAGGAATTGTGACTTCAGCAGCCCAGAGATATGCTCTATGATATTCCTAGTTTGTGCATTTGTCTAATTATGGTGTTCGTCTGCGGGTGTTTGTGCATTTCTGGTGGGTGTCATCATCCACTGTTCCAGGGCTTATCCAGCATCCCCCAGCAAATGGCATTGTGGGATGTGCCCCTTAGCAATCAATTGGTATAGCTGCGATGTGTGCCATATATGGGAGTAGTGATAACTGCCAGGGCTGGCAGCCCAAACATTCAGGATAATCTCCTGGGCATTGCACATGAACTGGCAGTTGATACAGTGATACATGTTGTGGTAAAGTAGATTATACCCTGCTCACCAGGTGGAGCCTTGATGTGTACATGGGTGCAATATATGGCACCCAGTACCTCAGGGTAGTGTGCTACACTGTAGAACTGCTGCATATTTCTGGCCCTCATCTCAGGGGAGAGGGGAAAAGATATATGCTCACTGGCATGTGGTAGCATAGCATCCAGGAACAGGTGCAGTATCCTGGATGCAGACACCTGTGACTCCCCCTTCATTTCCCCAGCTGGTCTTTCAAAAGTACCTGTAGCTAGTATCCTAAGGGCTACACCTACCTTTGTTTCCATTAGGATGGGTCCTCCTCTGTTTTCTCTGGCTCTGAACTGAGGGCAGCAGAGCTCAGTAAGTTCTTGTAATATGTCCCTGTCCCCCCTGTAGCGCTCTACAGTCTCCAGCTCATGTAGCACCTGGAAGGTTACCCTGGGCCTGAACACTCTTCTCCTTCTCAGCCTAGGCCTGTTGACAACAGCAGCAGCAGCAGCACTGACTTCAGCATCTAGCACATACAGATGTAGCAGACCTGACGCAACCTTTAGCATTCTCTCAGTTAAAATTCCCAAGTCTGTACTCCAATGGTCCACAGTACTGGGGGAAATCAGAATATAGAGTGTATGCATACTTTATACAGGTCTGCTGTAAGTCCAGTATGTGTGATTGACTAATTATTATCCATTTCACCTGTCTAGATTCTAATTAATATAATTTACTGGCCCTACTTTATTGTGTGATATGGCATTCTGCACCGCACCATGCAGAATAGCTCATAGAAAAGTCAAAATCAATAATTTAATATATCTGGTTTTCATTACTGGCTGCCTATGTCATTATTATGACCTGCGTAGTCTTATTCATGCAAACACAATCAGCTATGTGGTGCGCTGTGCAAACACGTACACCAGAAATTTAAAAAATTCTTTAAAGTAAAGGGACACCCCCCCCAATTTTTCTGGAATCCACATCCAGTAAAAATATCAACATGGTGTAGGAGCCTACATGAAAAGGATCTATGGACATGGTTGCTACTTTTACCGATTCAACAAATTCACCTAATTTGCATACATATCCATGCTGACAGCCTGGTAATTACATGGTTCATAGCTGTATGACCTAGGCAACAGCACCAATGCACCATTGTATGGACCCAATGAAATGTCCTGTAATACATTTCTGACAAATATTATAAAATACTTATTGCTTTTTTATTATTTTTCAGTTCAGCATGTATGTGCACTGCAGCACATAGCACAAACATGTAGAAATCCTTAAAAAAACTATTTTTATATTCCATTGCACTTTCAAACATCCACAAAGCATTTTTCACACATCAATGTATATGATCTAACCATTTATGGGGAGTTATGCCCATATTTGTGGACTTTTACATCCCCTTCTTTCCATGTACACTCTTGTATGCAGAACATTGCCATATACACTAAGGACATGGACACAGGTTCTACACAGATGCCTTTCTGCTTGTTGGATTACTCCACCTGGGCCATTTGCATAACATTCACCTGCTTATCAGGTAATTTGCATTGCACGGAACTTTCCTTGTTTGGGCATGCTTGCCCAATGCTAAGCAGAGCTTACTGAATCTAAAACCATTTGTGCTCATGTATACATTGCAGAGGGATGCATACACAAAAAAATTGTGTAGGCTTTAATGAATTCCCCTAACTGTCTAGCATCTATTTACCATCTGATTTACCCTGCCTGTCTTGTCAAGACATTATAAAAAAAAAATCCATAAACAACCCCAAAAGCAAGCACTAAAATATTCTGATATTTGTGTAAATTGGTGCACACCTGGGAGAAGTGTCCATCCAATCCTTCCAGCTATTAATAAAGTGCTAGATTCCTGCCACTCAATATGTAATTTTTAATCTGGTTGATCCTGTCAGAAAAAAAAAAACAGCTAGACCTATACAAACTTAACTTAGTCCAAACATTTTTTTCTTTTTTTTTTTATTCAGCTGCCAAAGTAAGGTTACCCACCAGAAAAATATATAAATAAATAAGAATTGCAACCAGAAAAATAAACTGGTTGTCTCTAGTTATTATTTTGAAATTTGCACAGCAGTTAATTAAAACTGCAAGACAAGAATGATGCCCCCCCCCAAAAAAGAGACCAACTTACCTTTAAATTCTCTACAAACTGTCTAAAATTTCTATAAATATTAAAAGATTGACATATGCCTTGTATCAATTCCTAACTAATGGTTTTTATATTATGTCTAATTTGTTTTAATTATTTAAGCTGCATATGTTTGTTTTTTATTTTTGAAGATTACAAAATTATTGTTCTTTAAATGTTTTGTAATAATTTTGAGCTTTTCTCCTTGGGCCTCCGCTGGAGATGGGCTTTGACCCAATCAGACTTCCCAGGTAATCAAATGTCTATAAGTAAGTAAGTAAATAAATAAATAGTAAAACAGGGTTCAATATTCTCATATTGTTCAATAGTTTTCTATAAGGTTAGAGCTTTATCATATTTTTCAATGTTTTTGAAGGGGACAAGGCCCCTGAATCCACCACATCCTCTGCTAATTATATATACCAACTTCGAGGTCACACAACAAGGGGGGGGCATATATCCTTCACAGTATAAGTTTGATGTTGCTGATATTTTGTGTTTAGATATTTTGCAGTTTGGAGATTTTGATTTTACAGAAATGTTTAGGGTAAGGGGGTGCCCTAGTGGAAAACTTGATAGGATTGTGAAACAAATGGTAGAAGGATGGGGGATAAAATATAAGCCAATATTAGGTAGTGGTGAGATAATCCAAAAATTGAACAACCAACAAATAGGAATGGTGGGGTACAACACGAGTATGGTCTTCCCATTTTATGTAGGAGAACGAACACTTTGGATAATTATTAAAAAGAACTGGAACATTTTTAAAGGAAACACAGATATATTTAACATCTTAGGCCAACTACCAAGCTTTGTGTAGAAAGCAGGCAAAAATTTCAAATACTTGATGGAACATGTTATTTCACCTAGAACCTTGTCAACTAAAGGAACCACTAGATGTGGTCAATGTAATCAATGCCCCTTTGTTTTGGAAAATGATGTAGTGTACATTGAAGGTATCAGTAGGGGCATTCCTTTGCATAAAGGTAATTGCAATAGGAAAGGTGTTATTTACATTTACATTTGCCAAACATGTTCGTATTTTTATGTTGGCAAAATGGAAAGGAAATTTAGAACTAGAATATATGAGCAACTATATGCTATTGCCAAAGAAAACATCAATAATGCCCTTTATAGGCATACACTAGCTTGTCAAGGGGACACAAAATTGAAGTTTGGAATATTAGAAGTTGTCCCACACAATTGGAGATGTGGTTGGTGGGAACTTCAGGTTGACCTGAGAGAATTCCACTGGATTATTAAGCTTAATGCCTTGGTGGAACCTGGATTAAATGATCATGTGTCCTTGGTTCCAGTGTTGAGAAAAAAGCATTAGTATTTTAATATATTATGCAACAACATTTGATTGGGATATCTAAGCTACAAGTATTCATATAATTTAATTTTATTACATTTTTAAAGGAACATTTTTAAGGATTATGTTTATTATTACATATTATGTAATGTTTTTGTGATTTTTATGGTATGCCTTTAAATGTTCTTACCAATCAATTATTTACCTAATTGTTTAATTGATTCAGTTATGCATGTATGAAAAGGGTTTGACTTAAAGGGGGTTATTTAGTTCTGATGAAGTCCCCGAAGGTTCACCCAGGGGATGAAAGTGCTTAACAGTTAAAGACTTTGGTACCTGATTTTTGTTTCATTATATGGGTGGAGCTTATGTTTTTTCTACTGCTTGTTTGGGCATCTACTACAGTTTTTTTACAAGTGTGCCTCTTTACCTGTATGCATATACTCTAAGTACAGGATATTCACAATGACTATGTAAATGTGAAGGCATTTTAAGAATCATTCACACTTATATCAAAAGCATAAAGTAGTTAACCTTAATCTTTAAATATGTGCAAAGGACTAGATAAAAAATATTCTTCTTCTTGTGATTGCAAATAAACTCAGATATTGAGTATGAATGTGGCTAAGAACATTCATGCTTCAAGGTCTTAAAGCAAATGGTGGACAATGCAGATTTTATTATTAATAAAAATAAAATAAAGGGGTTTAATATGTTTTCTATAGGAGTATTCTTATGTGAACACTCTGTTGATTGCTTTAAAAAATGGAAAGGGGGAGATGGAAAGATTGAGAAAAAGGGAGGCATAAAAAAGGGAACAGATAAGGAAAACATCTAGTTGATTGTGCTGGAGGATGTGAAAGAGAGGATGGGTATGATTTTTTGGGGGGAATAGACCCTCTCATTTTTCATTTGTTTATATGAGAGGGTGGTTTGGGTGGGAAACAGGTAAGCTGTTGCAAGAAAGTGGATATGGTAAGGAGGGGGGTGAAGAGGAGTCCTATACTTACAAGAAACCCTGATCCACTGGACTTTAAATCTTTCCACTGCCTGATGTTGTTGCAGTGAGGGACCTCTATGTTGTGGGAGCAGAGGCCAGAGGTGGCACTGTGGTCATTGCCAACTTAGGCAGTGAGTCTTCGACCCAGTAAAGAAAATAATGTACTGGGTGAAGCCATCTTTATGCTACCTGCTCCACCACACCCTCCAACAAGTCCCAAATTCCATGGTCAATAAGGCTTGCCAGACTACCACATGCCAGAATTTCTACAGGACTTGTGCCCTGCGCCACTGCCTGACCTGTGAGGACATCCCTGGGTAGGGTAAACATTCCCTAGCCTGGGAGGCACACAGCTTGGTTTCTCCTATGGATTCTGGACATGAAGAAAAATAAACAGAAATGGGAGAGAAAGACAATAAAGAAGGACAAATTCATGCATAATTAAAATAAGAGAAAGGGAGAAAATGGCAAGGCAAAGAAAAACGCAAGCAATGAATTCACACATAAATATTATTTATCATTCCAGTCTTATCACTCACTTTTAATTCTTATTAAATCTTTATTCAACTAAAGCAAAATGTCAGGGGAAAGGCTTCCACATATATGGTGACTATTAGCTATATAGCTATGACGTGTTGCTGTTTTTTTACATTTGCAGACTGCTAACACTAATTAAGACATGCTTCCTTAACACAAGAAATGGTGATTTGAAAGTTCTGCCTGTTGTGGATTGGCTGCAATATTTTACTGAAAGCACTTTAATCCTCCTATTTTCTTGGTGTATAAATACTCTTTTATATATATATATATATATATATATATATATATATATATATATATATATATATATATGGTTCAACCTGACATAACCGACACTGCAAAACACCGACAACACAAACATCGACACCACATAATCGACAAACCATAAACACGAAACCTCACATGCCCGGCAATCAAATAGCCGACGGTCCACAAACACAAAACCTCATATGCTGCACACACCACAATAACAACAATCAACTAACAAAACACATCCCCTGTCCAAAAACCACACACACAACACAAGCACACCAAAATCCTCACAAACCCACACTAAACCTCACATACACAACTATCTACAACCCTAACCCAAACCCTTACCCTAAGGTCCGTCACTATCGCACACTCAGCTAACCCACGCCCTAACCCTAACTCACTTAACCCGCCCCTAACCCAAAAAATACTACTACCGCACACTTACCTAACACGGGCCCTAACCCTAACTCACTTAACCCGCTCCTAACCCAAACACTATCACTACAGCACACTTACCTAACCCGCGCACTGACCCTAAATCACTAAACCCACCCCTATCCCCACAGACCGTCAATATCCACACTTACCTTACTCGCACTCTAACGTCCGTCACCACTGCATACTTACAGAGCCTTTTTCCAAGTCAGTATCCTCGGCGTCGGTGTTTTGATCCGTAGCGTCAGTCTTCCGGATTGTCGATCTTCTGGCGCTCGCAAATTTGTTGTCGGTGAAATCAGCTGTCGGCTATCTCAGGTAGAACCATATATATATATATATATATATATATATATAATTGGTTAAAGTCATGAAACAGCATTTATTACTTGACATTTCTTTTTTTAAGGGTAAGTTTTTTATTCTTACATATAAGCACCCTCACCTGTTTTGCTGCACTACATAGAGAACAGATAGCAGCAATGTTGTTTTCCTGCCTCTGTTTTTTCATTAATATTTTTGACATGATGACTTGTATTTCTCTGTAAGGCACTGCTGTTACTGTTGAACTTGCTTAGTATATGTGCTTATTTCTTTAAACATTTATCCATCTCTAAAATATGATTTTGTTTATTAACCATGGAAACAATAAAATACAGACTGTCACACAAATATTACACATAATACTTCTGAGCTAATATTTCCTTTAATGCAAGTTGAAATAGTAGTAGTGCATCTTCAGATTGTTACACTTTTATATGTGTGCACACCTTCTCTGTTTGGGGGAGAGGTGTTATAAGGAATTTTTTATATACACTGTCAGTGAAGGTTTTATTTTCAACTATGTTTTGCTAACTTAAATTGCAGTTTAATACCCTATGAATTTTCTTTAGTCAACACAGTTTTATCTTAACATCAAAGCCAGAAGCTGTACACGTAAAATATAACAACAGAGAGTTCCAGATTAGTCTTCATTAAACAAAACATATTTACTGTATTCAGTACGTATACTTCTTGACAATGTATGTGTTGATCATTTTGCTTAATAAGTGTAAGCACATAAGGTGATTGTGAAGAGATGTATACAGAAGTAATACAACTGGTCAACTCTCCCTAAACTGTGTCATGGTCATTCACTTGATATTATAACCTCCACCCCCTCCCCAACCTGCAATCTGGCTAGGGTGTGTTGCTCGACTGAGTTCAATCCACTTGTACATGCATTTAAATTACTATCTTAAACAATTATACTAATAAATATTTTCTGGCCTACAAAAACAAAATTTTTCTTTACAAAAATTGCCTGCATATAGTTCAAGTACTAAAATAATATCTACTGTATATCAAATTATGCGGCAACACAATTTTTTGCTTGTTTATTTATAAATACATATGTTTATATACATAAAAATAATTGTAAGTATATTCATGAAATGTGCATGTGTATTTTGCACACTCAACATACAAACACACACACACACACACACACACACACACACACACACACATATATATATATATATATATATATATATATATATATATATATATACATGCTCGTATATCTTTCTTTACTCATACAGATACACTTGCATTTATACACAAACATATGTCATCACCTAAATATTCCATATTTGTATACAGATGCAGTTCTGTGTACAGGTATGATTATGCTTCCTTATGCATTGTAATTACATATAGGTACATGTTTGTGGTTAACATATGCATTTCTTCTAGCATATGACTTAAATTATGCAACATTTTGTAGTTTATTTTTTAAACCAATATTTGATATGAAATAAATACTTGCTATAGAACTCTGGCCTTCTTACTGTCCCCAGTCTACCCACTCTGCCAGCTGTGCAGGCCTACATTTCTCTAGGTCATCTTAACTGCATTATCACTGGGGTCCAGAGTAGGTGGTCTCTGTCACAGTTAACAAGTGCTCATCCAGCTCCAGCTAGATGTCAATTTTTTTCCAGTCTGAACCTTTTTACACATGATTTGATCTAATCCAGGTATGAATCCTTAAGAAGGCTGAGCATAATTTTGGCCTCCATGTCAGTCTAGCTCTGAGTGCAGCCTCATGCCTTCACAGGTGCTGCTGTCATTATAAGTGTCAGTACCAGAATGAAGAAAGTATGAACTAGCTTGTGGTTCACAAGTTCACAAGTTTAGAACTACTCACTCTGGGGTGTGACATCACGCTAACCAAATCCTAATAACAAGCAGGGACATTAGATCTGTTACTGCTTTTATTGTTGAGTTTTGTTTTATAAAAATGCTTTGTTACCTACATTTTTTTAATGAATATATTCACATTTTATTTATATTGTGGATAAAAACCATTAATGAAGTCATCAGTTTTTATGTCATTTACAATTTTTACTGCTTATATGTCTTGCTGTTGCTATCTTGTTGGAGTATTATACCTGAACGTGAGGAAAGAATAATTTCTTTATGCATTCCTTCTGTAGCATACCAGAAATATTAATGTTTTTTTCTGGCTTGCTTTTGGATATTTCAACAGAAATAAATCTGTGTGCGTCCGAGTTGACTAGTAGTAAATGTTGAGTTGTTTGAGGTGATAATGTGTGACACATAGTGTTGGAAGAGCAGGGATTATGTTTTGTGGGTGCACAATCTAACACATGTATGACTCCCCTTTCCCTTTTGTAAACATTGTGACCTTAGAGAATAAATGAGGTTGTCTGCTCCTTCACGGGGGCTTCTAGAAATTACCGGACACTGGTGTGAACTTTTCACCGTCTGCAGTGGGTTCATGAGTACCCATACATCTCAACTGTTCTGATTTTTGCAGAATGTCCAGAATTTTGCCTCACATTTTTGGTGTGTTTCTCCTAAAATTGTTTCTTTTTTGGCAAATCACTGACAAATCATTGAAGATAAAAGTCAGAAAATAACAGCAGGCATTTGAGGTATAAGCATGATACCCTTCAAAAATTCATGCTAATGTAATACATGTTATTCTATCAACTTTCTAAGTTTGTAAGAGCAATATTTTGAAAGTGTCCCTATTTTTGTTCTTTTGTCCCCCCATTATTGATGGCTTTGTCCAGATTTTTTGTTCTTAGAGGTTCAGAGATATACGAGTACCTGAGGCCACTGATGACTACTTGAGGCCTGGTTACGTGGACACATTGCCTTATAGGTTATGTATTACTGAGATTTATAGATACGTATACAAAATCTAATTTGCAAGCAAAAGGTGTAAATGACCCTAAATTATTGCAAATAAGTTTAAAAATACCACACTAACTTGTGATTACTCAAGATAAGTTTCCAATGGTTTAGGAAACCATAGACTTTTTAAAGAAAGCAATAAATATTACAGATATTACAAACAAATATCAAACAGTTCAAAAATATGTTAAATTACTGGATTAATGACAAAATGTTTGTTTTACTGATACGATGGGCAGATTTGTATGACTTATGTGAATACTAGGAACCTGTCATTTCTAAATGGAAATTTGTTACAGTAGCAGTGGAAATGCATAGTGAGCACTGAGAAATATAAGTTTATTTTGCTGTCATTTAGTGATGGTACACCCTTGGCAGCATTAAGTGCTCTATGGTGATTTTTGTTTTTGTGAAGTATCAAATTGTCAATGATGCTTTGTTGGTACAAAATACATGGCTCTTTACTGGGAGATTTCTAAATATCACGCATGAATGAAAAATTATGGTTTGAATAAAAGAAAGTGACGGAAGGATGCAGGACAAACTGGGTTGTGACTTTGCATGTTTATATAATTATGGGGGTTGTGTCACCTAATTTGTTTGTTTTATATTTTATTTTATTTGTGATGATGGCAGGCTTGTTTTCATTTTTGTGTTGTTTGATTGATGACTACATCAAGTTTTTGTGTATGATCACATCATATTATTTTTAGGTGCAGTAATAATGCAAACCCAGAGTTCAAGGCAGGGAAAGGATAATTTTACTCATGAAGAGAACTGCATTCTCATGGCAGCCCTTAGGGCATATGACAAACATCTTTTTGGAAAAGGGGGCCTAAACAATCTGCAGTACATTAACACAAAGAACATTAAGTCAGTTGAAATATGTAATGGCTAAAACTGAGGAAACATTGTGTAATATTAAAAATGATGTGATACATTTTATTCAGTTGCAATGTATGATCTCATGTTAAATACTGCAACAAAATGTTTTTTATTAAACAAACCACTTTGGGACATTCAATACATACATTCTTAAATATAGCACTTCAGCAGAAAGCATTGTGCAAAGCACTTAAAAAATGTGAATATTCCTTATGTGATGATTCACAATATCACTAACAGGAGTCAGAAAATACTCAGGGATGACTATTACAAACAATAATATGAGTACCTGTTCTGAAATAAAAAAAAAATATTTAAAGATGAGAGGAAATGTCTGATGAGCAGAGACACTAGACCATGCACCACACAACATATCACATGTATACCACTGCGTCCATCAATTGTACTTTGTGTTTTTTATAAGAATAGAAAGACTAATCTGAATGTCATGGTCTGTAGTGCTGCACTAGAAACTGCCACTCTACCTAGGCAGCCATATGCCATGCATGAACCTGCTGCCTGGGGTCCCTTACTACTGCTTCTAGCTGTTAATCATTACTCATATTTGTAGTTGAATTGGAAACTGCAGTGACAGAATGTGCCACTTCACCAGCAGAGTGGTGGCTGATCATGTTATTCATAATGCAACATGCAGTAAACATCCTGCATGCTGGTTCATACTGAAGGCCACCTACAGACTCATCCAGGCATTTGAATCTTGACTTAAGCATTCCAAACACTCACTCAGTGACAATGCAGGTCTGGGAAAGGGCTGTGTTATAGCTATTTTCAGAAACACCACTTGGATTTTTCATGGGTGTCATGAGACATGGCTACAGTGGATATCCAGTATCACCTGAAAGAAAAGAAAAAAAAGAGAGAGAGAGATAAAAAGGTGAAGGAGACAAAAAGAAAAAGCAATTTAATTTTCAGCAGTACATATTACCATGAATAACTACTTAAAATAAAAAGGAAAGAAAATTATTTTTCCACTTACTAACAAGATGACAACTGGACAAGCTACCATGCAGGAAGAGGCAGTAGAATGCGTTAGGGGACCAGGTATGAGAATCATGTGCACTGCCAGGATGCATTATCCCCATGCGTCCCATACAACCTGGAAACGGAGGAAATGATAGCCCTTCCTGTTGTGAAATTTCATATCCTGTGGAGCAGATGGAATCCTAAGTGCAGCATGGGTGTAATCTATCACACCAGCAATCTTAAGGAAATGTGCAAGTCCATAAAAGGTACACATAATCTGGGGATGGTTCTAAGGTGACACCTGGAAATAGATGTACTAATCCACAAGTGCCAAGAATGCTTCCAGGAACTGCCGAAGTATACTTGAAGCAGAAGCCTATGACAAAACCAGTAGGCAGTCAATGCATCTCTGGAAAGTCCCTGTGGCAAGTATGGTGACAGCTATGCATACTTTTGTTTCCATGGTGATAAGGAATACTAGATATCTGTACAGTACCCCAGTGCGGGATAAACATACTCACTATGATCGCTTACCATATCCCAGTACACAATAAATTTGTCAAGCATCTCCTGAGTCTCAAAATTATAGTAAGTTATTATCTGCCTTTATCTATGCCTCCCTGGCTGATGAGCACCACTCGGAACAGGCGGAATTGGATCAGTCAAAACAAGCAGCATACACCAGAAAAGAGCAAAAGTAGAGCAAGTGAAAACATCATTGCAGATTGCAAAGTAGACCGAAAAGGCATAATTCTGCCTTTTAAAACAAATCAGTAGATGGTGTGGAAATGTGAAATTCTGGCTATGAATCAAAAAAAAAAAGCAGGAGATGGTTTAATTAGCATATGCTCTTTTTACATTATTTCTCATTTGTAGCTTATCATAACTTTATGTATTTAAGGTGATTCACGGCCATCAAGTTTATGCATAAATGGCATCTATGAATTGCATCTTTGCTGCAGAAATTTGAAGACAGTATGAATGGCTTTACCATGTTTAAGTAATGATTATGAATACCACCCCATATGTGTGTGTGTGTGTGTGTGTGTGTGTGTGTGTGTGTGTGTGTGTGTGTGTGTGTGTGTGTGTGTGGGTGTGTGTATATATATATATATATATATATATATATATATATATATATATATACACCCACACACACACACACACACACACACACACACACACACACACACACACACACACACACACACACACACACACATATATATTGATCTATGTATATAAATTATATATTTGTGTGTGCATATATAGCCCAAATTAAAAAGAAAACAGCACTCAACAGTTTCTTCACAAATATGGATATATTTAAACTACAGACTATGGTTTCAACTATAAAGGTTTTATCAGGGTGTTTTCATTGCTGACATTGAAGTGTGTGTGTGTGTGTGTGTGTGTGTGTGTGTGTGTGTGTGTGTGTGTGTGTGTGTGTGTGTGTGTGTGTGTGTGTGCATAAGTATATATATATATATATATATATATATATATATATATATATATTGATCTATGTATATACAGTATATATATATTTGTGTGTGTATATACAGTCCAAATTCTCTCTCTCTGTCTATATATATATATATATATATATATATATATATATATATATATATATATATATATACATACACCCACACACACA
>NC_056751.1:198026443-198033943 GCF_019279795.1 Protopterus annectens | reverse complement strand
TTTGTTGAGATTGTTTTGCTTTAAATTGGTGTAAATGGGAGAAGCATAGAGGAGGGTAGAGAGTAAATGAGAGTGGGCAACGGTAGTTCTTGCTTTAGGGGTGAGGAAGGGTCTTATCCTATACAAGGAGCCTAATTTTCTGTTAACGGACTTAATGGTGTTATTAATATGATTGTCAAAATTGAGTTTATTGTCTATTGTAACTCCTAATAACTTACAGGTCAGTTCAGGTGATATAAGGGTTCCATTACTAGCTAGGATGGAGAAGTGTATGGGAGGGGTCTTGTTGTTAGGAGTAATCAGAAGTAATTTGGTATTTTTGGCATTCAAGAGTAAGCACCGGTTTTGGAACCATGTTTCTACTATGGAGAAGACAGTTTGGCTTAGAGATTTCAGCTCAGGGAGAGATTTTGCAAAACAGATGATAGTAGAATCATCAGCATACTGTATGCAGGTGGATTGAGGAATAGCTACATGAAGATCATTTATGAACAGAGAGAAGAGAAGGGGTCCTAGAATAGAGCCTTGAGGAACTCCTAGTAAAACAGGGAGATATGAAGACAAGTGATTTTGCCACAAAACAGCTTGTTTTCGGTTGCTGAGGTAAGACTTGAACCAAAGGATAGAATTAGAATCCAGAGAGAGGGATTGTAGGGTATTTATAAGTAGAGTGATTGACCATGTCAAAGGCTTTTGACAGGTCAATGAAGAGTGCAGATGAGGGTAGTTATTGTTCGGTTGGTGCTAATAGTATTGGTGAAATATAGAAGGGCAGTGGTGGTGCTGTGAAAGGGTCTAAAGCCATGTTGGCAGCTGGCCAGGATGTTATTTTTAGTTAGGTAGTCTATTAGCTGATGATGGATACATTTCTCCATGATCTTAGCTAAAGGTGAGAGTAGTGCTATGGGCCTATAGTTGGAGTACTCATTAGGGTTGCCTCCTTTATGTAAGGGAATGATGTGGGAGATTTTCCAAAGATTGGGGATAGTGCTTTCAGAAATGGTACGGTTAATGAGAATAGCTACAGGATGAGCAATTGCTCTGGCTGCAAGTTGAAGGTATTCAGCTGGAAGGTTGTCATCAGAGGGTGTACAGGGTTTTAGCTTGTGAATTAGTTTCTGGATAAAGGAGATTGAGATGGGTTTTATCTTGAAAATAGGAAGATTGTCATGTTGGGAATTAGGTAGGTTAGTGTTTGTAGAGGTTAGCTGTGTGGCCAGGGTTTGAATGGTCTCTGTAAAATAGGTATTGAAGGCATTGGCAATTTCTAGATCGGTTTTGTTTTCTGACTCTAGGGGTGGAGGGGTACTAGAATGGCCGGGCTGAAGAAGGTTATTAATGGCAGTCCAAAATTTTTGTGGATTCTTAGTGTGAGACTGTTGAAGTTTACTGTAATAGGCTTTTTTGTCAGAGAGTATGGCTTTTTTAGTAGTATTACGTAGTTGTCTAAAGTTCAGGTGTTCTGAGACATCTCTAGCTGCTCTCCATTTAGCCCAGGATTTGTTTCTTATAAGTATTTTTTGTTTTGTGTCTTTTGAGAGCCAGGGAGCAGATTTGAACTTTATCCTGATAGATCTTTTGGGTGCGTTGGTATCTAGTATTGTTAAGAATTTGTGGTTAAAGTAGCTGACAGCTTCGTCTAGTGGGAGGATTTTTAGGGGGTTCCAGTTGCAGGCATTTAGTTCCATTTGAAATAAGTCAGGATTAAAATGTTTTTGGTTCTGGCAGTAATAAACTTGGGAGGTTTGTTTATGTCGTTTTATGCCTGATATACGTGGGCAAATGGTCACTGATATCATCTGGCAAGGTTCCTACTTGATAGTTTTGTCTTTGTTTATTGACTAGAATCCAGTCTAGGATGGTCTCTTTGTTGTTAGGTTTGTTGATTCTAGTAGTGGTGGTAATAGTTTGTTTAAAGTTATGTAGGTTGATATAAGAAGAGGGATTATCATTGTTGATACTATACCAGTCAGTGTTGAGGTCTCCTAGAATAATAGTTTCTTGTGGGTAGGTTGAGGAAATCCAGGACAGGGTATCTTCTATATTAGTAATGTTATGGCCAGGGGGTAGGTAGATGCAGAATATATATATAGCTCTGTTGGAGTTGATTTGTAATTTAGAGATCAAGATTTCAGCTGAGTTATCTTGGGTTGGGTTATGGGGTATAGGGGAGATAAGAAGATTGTTTTTAAAGAGTAAGGCCACTCCACCTCCTTTACGTTTTAATCTGTCATTTCTTAGTATGTTATATCCTGGTGGGGTATTTCATTGTCAGTAGTTGTAGGTTTTAACCATGTTTCTGTGAGGCAGAAAATATCAAATGAGTAAGTACTGAGAAGGGCATGGAGATGAGTTATTTTATTGTTTATGCTTCGAATGTTAAGATGTCCAATTTTTAAGGAGTTAGGAAAATTAAATAGGGTATCAGGGGAGTTGGGTGGAGAATGTGTAGCAGATGAAAAGTTAGGTTTAGGTGGGCCAGGGTTAGGTGGATGTCACCAGCGTGTAAGGAGGAATATTTGAGAGCAAGTATGTGGCTGTGATTAAGGATGGGTGGGATTTTTATATTTTTTACTGCAAGGTGGTTCAGTTTTATGGGAGTAAGTCTGTGGTATTTAGCTTGTAGGTAATTGGAGGTGGAGGTGATATTGATGTGGGCTTGGGCTAGTGAGTTGTTAAGGGTAAGTGTTTGTTTTTGTGAGTAGTTATGCAGGTAGAGGGTTTTTGTTTCAAATAAGGTGATTAGATAAGTGGTGGCAAGGACTACTGCAATTGAAGTTAAGAGTATAGCCATTTGTAGGGTGTGTCTGGATATAGTTATCATGATTCAATGTGAGTAGAGGTATTAGATTTAGAGCTAGATTATAAATAGGCAAAATATCAAAGTAGAGAGACTTGGTGTGAGGTTATGTCACAGTGCCTGAAGTAGGAAGGAGTATAGAGCAGGTGATACTGTGGAGGGAAAGAGAGTATTTGAGAGCAGATGTTGGGATTCTATGTGAAGAGGTAAAGGTTAGTTTAGGAGGTAGAGTATAGTAGAGATTGGAGAGTAGGAAGTGAAATGCTGTGATGAGTTAGGTTAGTGGAAGTGGTAAAAAGTGTAGATACAAATGGAAAGTAAGAGATAAGGAAGTAATAGTAGGTAGGGTAAGAACTAAGAATGTAGTGGAGTGAGTATGAGGCTTACAGTGGAAATATGCAAGTAATTAAAAATAGGTATTATTATAATATTCAACAAAACAACTAAAGTATTTACAAAGACATCCACTACAATCAGATCAATTAATTAAACTAAAATACCATGCTATTGAAATTAAAATTTTTTTAACAGATTTTGTAAATTATCCCATACAATAAAATAAGATGTTTTTCTATTTGTTCTAGTCCTAATTGTGTTTATTTCCATATGGCACACTATATTCATAACATTTTTAAATTCATTGAATGAAAGAGGTGTATCTGAAATCCAATTTCTAGTTATTATTTTCCTAGCCACTGCTAGAATAGACCATAACAAGGGAAGCTTAACCTTTTTAACACTTTGACGTACAGGTGTGTTGAATAATATAAGAGATTTAGAAATAATGAAATTATCTGTAAAAAGAGCCTGCAAAAATTCATTAATTGACTTCCAGTATTCTTTCAATTTTATACAGTCATAAAACATATGAGCCCAGTCAGCATTAATTTCTACATTACATCTCTTACATAGATTATCTTTATTATTTATTTTATTCATCATCAAAGGTGTATAAAAAGATCTATGTAAAAGTTTCCATGTATAAAGTCTCCAGACAATGGAAGACGTAGTTCTATAAGCAGATTCCAATATATATTGTTTATCTTGTTGATTTGGTGGGTCCCCATTAATAGAAGTGAAATAATTCCAGTATGAATCTACACTGTAAAAAGTTTCTTGTCTGATAACTTTATGTATGTATGAAAGTTTACCTTTATCAGAAACTTTATGTTGTAAATTTAATATCAAGTAATCAGTCAGTGTTGGAATAGATTCTTTAACAGTTATAGACATTAAATCTATTTTATTAATGAGATGTTGTCTAAAGGTCTGAACCTCTAACCAGCAAGTTTCTCTTAGATCAAATTCTTGTTTTAAGAAATCTAGATTTTTAACTTTATTATCAGATATCAACTGATACCAGTACTTTAGATCATTATCTATAGCTAAATGAGTTCCTTCAGAAGTAGATGACAAAAGCATACCCTGAGTATACATTATAGGAAATACAATAAAATTCCATTCCCTATACTTAGGGTGCATGAATATAAAGTTACGATAACTAATAATAATATTTAATGGGTAACAAACCATATGTTTAGGTGTAATAGGTGAAGTACAAAATTCCTTTAGTAACCATAACATGGAGTTATTTACAATCATATTTTTATGTGTTAAGGAGATTTTCATGAAGTGTATACTAATTAGCTCCCAATAATCTTTCCATTTTGTGACATATGACTGATCTATTAATAAAGTAATAACTTTTACAATAGAAGAGATAGTATATAAATTAAAGTCTGGAAAAGAAATACCCCTTGAGACCAGCTATTAGTATGTTTCTTTAATGCAATCCTAGGTCTATTAGGTGCCCATAAGAAATTTAACATTAGTGTGTTCAGTTTCTTGATAATTATTTTTGTAGGTGGAAGTATTATTGATTGCATTAAGTATAAAATCTTGGGGAATATTATCATTTTAATAATTGTAAGTCTCTCCTCCATAGTAAAAACATATTATTCCAGGTATTAAAAGATTTTGTATATTAAGAAAACAGGTATTATAATTATTATATATAATAGATTTAATATCTTTAGATAGTATTATACCTAAATAAGTTATCTGACCTGAATTGGGTACATATTTAGTAAAATCACTAATGAGAATATGTTTTCGTGTATATATAGGTAGTATTTTAGTTTTTCTTCATTGAATATTAAACCAGAAATACTTTTAAAATTCATCATGTTATCAAATAGAGACTGTATAGAAGAATTAGATCCTGCTGATGTAATTAGAACATCATCTGCAAAAAGTTGAATTTTGGATGTTGTATTTTCATCTATTTCAAAACCCTCTATGTCAGTACTGTTTCTGATCAAATTAGCCCAAGGCTCCATTACTAAAGTGAATAATAGTGGAGAAAGTGGACATCCTTGTTTTGTACCTTTAAGAATGGGTATTTTTTGTGAAACATATGTTCCTACCTTAATATAAGCCAACGTTCCTCTGTATAAATGTTCAATTAGATTTACAAATGCATCCGAGAAGTTTGTACACTTCATTAAGGTAAACAGATAGTCCCAACTTACTGAATCAAATGCTGAACTTATATCAAGACTAATAAGTGTTAAATCTTTCTTTTTCCTATTTGCAAAATCTATTAATGTTAAAGTTCTTCTTATATTATCAAAAGTATTTCTATTTACAATGAAGCCTGTCTGATCTATATCTATAATGCCGGCAATGATTGTCTTCAATCTATCAGCAAAGATATTCATAAACATTTTATAATCAACATTAAGTAATGAGATGGGCCGATATGAAGAACATCTAGTTGTATCTTTATTAGGTTTTAAAATTGGCGAAATAAATGTATATTGCCAAGATGGGGGGGTTATTAATTCAGTTTGGGCCAAAATAAAAACCTTATGTATTAATGAATATGTATTTTTAGAAAGGATTTTATATATCTCTGGTATAATACCATCATTACCCGGTGCTTTGTTTGATTTAAGCTTATTTATTTGTGTAATAACTTATGTATATGAAATACTCTTGTCCAATAGTTTAATCTGTTGTTTATTAAGCTTTTATTCATATTTGTGGTTATAAACTCCTTTATTTTATCTTTAGGTTCCATGTTAATATTATTATGGTTAATTTTGTGAAAGTGATTTCTAAATTCATCTAGTATTTCTGGTATACTAGAAACATTCTTCTTTTCCTTAGAGAAAATATTTCTTTGATATGGTTTTGTTTATTCAACCTTTTTGTTTTATTTTTAAGTCTATGTAAGTATTTGGGGCTTATTGAATAAGACAAAACTTGTATTTCTCTAAAGTTATTTTAACTTTATGAGTTAAAATTTCTTTGCATTTCTCATTTAGTTTGTTTATTTCTTCAATAACTTTCTTGTCCATAATATTTTCTTTATTATTATGTTTATAAGAGTCTAATTTACTTTGAATATCTAACAATTCCTTATCCCAAGATTTCCTTTTATTATTATACCATCTGATACTTTGTCCATATAGATATGATTTTAAGGCATCCCAAACATAAACAATGGAGACTTCAGGAGTGTTATTTATGTCTAAAAATGTTTTACTTCTGAAAGTATATATGCTTTATAGTCTTTTAGTTGAGTTAAGTATGCTGGTATCCTTTTGATCTGAACATTATGAGTATTTTTATCATGAATTCAAAAACAATTGAATTATGATCAGATATAGGACATGAAATGATTTTGGAATTAATTAAATCTGTTACCATCTGGTTAGAAATAAAGACCCTATCTATTTTTGAATAAGTTTTGTATCTGTTAGAAAAAAAGGTGTATGGTAATGATTTTGAATCTATCTGATTATTAATATCATTCAAATGATAAGAATTAGCAAAATCCTTTAAATGTTTTGCATTAGATGTAATTCTTCTCTTTCCTATAGTGGTAGTATCACTTTCATGTAGTATACAATTAAAGTCACCAGCTAAAATAATATCTCCTATAGAGAATGATATGATCTTCTCAAGATGATGTTTCACTGTATTAATACCAATTCCAGGTATCCAATATACATTAATTAAAGTGTAAGTCTTCCCATTAATTTGTATTGTAACCATACAAAACATTCCTTTGTCATCCTGATAAGACTTAATGGTTTTAGGAATGGGCATACTTTTATTCCATAAAATAGCCACTCCTCTTTTTTCTGAGTGTGCTCTGAACTAACCAATACTGTATATTTGTTTGTGGCTAGTTTATCAATATCTTTTTCAAGAGATGGGTTTCTTGTAGGAAGACTAAGTTGGCCTTATGTAAATTAATGTATCTTATTAGGCTTGCCCTTTTAAATGGATTATTCAATCCATTAATGTTTAAAGAAATTCCTTTTAAAGATGTCATTTGGCATTTTTAAAACTTAAGAATCTTATGATCAAAATAACAAACAACAAGATAAGTAATGTTACATCTCCTCCTTTAGGTGTACCTTTAAATATAGCTGTATTTATTGAATCTCTTATGGGATTTCGTATAGGATTCAATTTTGTTTGTAGTGACAATGAATGTACAAAATATATTGTGGATGTCAAAACTATATACAAATAACAATGAACAAGTGAAAATAATGTAAGGATTAAACCTTGCATCCAGCCTGGAGTTATAAACTCCAACTTAGAGTAGTATTTACCACTCAAGTTAACCCCCTATCCTAAGCAGCAGTACGTCAGCTACCACCTTATCAATTTAATACTAGTTA
>NC_056751.1:197953943-198018943 GCF_019279795.1 Protopterus annectens | reverse complement strand
CACGGAAGTTAATATAGCGGAAATGTCAGTACTAATCCAATTTATAGTGTTATCTCCAAAAATAGTTTTAGCTTCTAGGGCATCAAAATTATGGTCAGGATAGGCTTTTAATCCTGCAATAAATAGAAGAGACACAGAGATGCATGCAGAGTTTCAGATTTATTTTCCTAGACTGCAATGCATTGACTCACATGACAGACATACCCTTAAAAAGTATCACCATTATTGTTAAGTCACAGTATATGTAATGTTCTGTATAGTGGTTAAAAAAAAAAAACTTTCTTTACAATATGGGTGGGATTCCAAAACATTTCACATGTTTAGACCAAACTAGTCTAATTTCTCAGTGTAATTAAAGGGCAGAGTAATATTTTTGGAATGATCAAAGAGGTAAGTAATGTAAGAAGGAGTCCATGTGTGATATGCATGTGAATTGTAACAGTGGTTATGGATAATACATGCATACATATATATATATATATATATACATACATACAAATATTTCAAGCACAAGCATTAATGCCGTCCTAGTCTATGATTATACCAAAAGAGTTATTCCCATGATAACTGCTTAGGCTGTTCCTACAAATATCTGAACTAGTGCTTGCTTTAATATAGTTTTGTAGGCAGTTCTATGCATCAGTTGGTCTCTCAGAGAGTATATGTTGACTTTGCTTTCATTATGGTTATACAGAGACAAAAACACACATATTAATAAACAGATAGAGAGATAATATGTCTCCCAGATTTAATAAACTCTGTGTTGGAATAGCGTTATTCCTACACAAAGTGAACAGTGTCGGTGTCTGCATCTCTCCCTCAGCAGCACGTCTTGCATATCAATGAAGGTGTGCTACAGAGGGGGAGCCATGTACACGGTTACTGAATCAGTGCTAGGGGGCGTGTTACAGTGCTCACAGATGTGTAACACACCCCCTGCACTGTCAAAGTGCCGTACGGCACTAAATGATTCAAGTAAAGTGTCCTTGGACATGTTTCCATAAGTTAAATGTATGTATATCACACAGGGGATGTGTAACAGCATTCACAACACACCCCCTGCACTTTCAAAATGCAATATGGCACTAAAATGAACAATATTTGTGTGTTCCAATGTAGCTAGAGGGGGTATGTTACAGAGTCCATAACACACCCCATTGTACTGACAGAGTGCTTTATGGCAATTAATTAAATATAAGTTTTCCTATTATATGTATTTCATCAGTTTTTTTGTTTTTAAAAGTTTAAGCTTAGCTGAGTGAGTTTGCATGGTGTTTTGCTCATCTGTAACTTAAATGTAATTAAAAGCTATATAGAAATTTATAGTTGAAAACTTCACACCCAAGATAGCTGATTGTTTCGAGTCATGGCTTTGTGTGCATGCAGTAGGTGTATAGTTCGAATATGCAGACAGGCCATTCAGCTTTTACATCAGAAAGCATTTTCTTATAAATTTGTATTTTATTTATATAAGAAGCTATTGATATTTGTTAACCAGGATAGTGGAGCTGGTCCAAAATCCCAGTGTCAGTGGAGATATGAGGTGAAAAACTCTATTTAAACACAAATGTCAGATACAGTACTGTCACACCCCAAGTTAACATAATGAAAGCATGTAGGGGGAGGTCATGCAAAGTAAAATACATACACTTAATAATAATGTATCAATAATGAGTAATTAATATCACTATATTGTTTTATTAAAAATCTTGTTTGCCCTTAGCTAAGTTGCTAAGCACTGCTAAGCCAAGCTAAGCAATGCTTAAACAGGACCTGTTTTAGCAATACTTAGCAATGCTTAGTTCCGCTCAGCTGGTTTGAGCGTTGTTAAGCAGTCTCACTTGTAAGCATTCTTAGCACAGCTAAACGGGTTTGCACAGTGCTAAGCAGAGCTAAGCATTTTTAAAAATGGCCAATGATAGCAAAGGGCAGGAAAACAGTCTTATTTAAACTGAACAGTTGGGAATACAGCCAGAACCTGTTGGAATTTAATCACTGCAGGAGCTATGTCTGGAATTGGACAGGGAGCAAGCTTTCTGGTGTAGTGCTGGGGCATATTGGAGTCCAGGGTCATGGTTGGATTCTTTGTAAAAGACCATGATGCCAGATTGCTGCAGGGCCAGTACCAGGGCTCTGAATACAAGTCTGAGATCTGGGACCATCTGGCACATGACCTCACCAATGCCACTGGAATCCCCCACACTAGTGAACAGGTCCGTCACCACTATGACGACCTGAAGCAAAGGAAGGGGGGGGGGGCTCTTGGCCCAATGGACCCAAGATGCTCGGGCCCAGAATGCCCCAGTAGTTTGTAAGTATAACAAGTGGTGCTTTATCAAATTGTAGTATGTATGAGTATGCGATAGACAGGTATGCATAATGGTGTGTTTCCCCCCACAGCTGCAGAGGAAAGGGTTCACAACATAGAGGCCTATGTTGGGCATCTAGCAAAGATATGCTGACAGTATGGTGAGTACAGATCTATCTTGCAATATGTAGTATATTAAATAAGACAAAGTACGTTGTTTACTGCCAGTAGGTATAGTGTGTTCTGACTGTACTGCAATAAATGTGTGCTTAAACCCACATTGATATAAGTGAGTAATGCCAGGTACAGTGCAATACAGATGAAGGCATCAGGCAAGCTACTATTGATGAATGAAAGCTAATACTGTAGTAAAAGTGTGTAGGAATGACAGAAGTATGTACTGTAGTAATACTAATGAACGTCTAATAAAGTATACTTTGATTGAAACTGTGAACGTAATAACTGACATTCATTCATCATCTATAGGATACACAGTACAACTGCAGTAAGACTGTTGAATTTAATAAACCTTGGTTTCATGTCACCCTCAATAAAGGTCTATCCCCCAAGTGTTGTGTTTATTCTGGTCTGATGTTGATGAAATCCAATTGTACAGGTGCTCCACAGCAAATATGGCTATGACACCATTAAGTGCTGGAGTTTGGCTGATAACTGTTATGCTAAAGTGTAGATGTGGAGCTCTACAACAAGATAGAATGCAATGTGATATATGTTCTGTACTAAGATCAGAACCTTAATAATATTGTGTAATGTATTATGGTGTGTCTCCCTCAAGATTGTCTTGTGTTAACCTTTGCATTTCAGCTATCCATATTCCTGAATGTAAGTATGCTGATGTAGGCAAGTATGAGACTGTACTAGCTGTAAAATGAAAATAAACGATCTGCAAATCTATATGGGTCAGGTAGGCAACACAGCATCCTATTATAGTCTGTACAGATCACACATATTCCCATTCACTGGGGGTTAAATGTGTACATCTGCACTATCAATACACACTGCACCTACTATGTCTGTCATGCATGAATATCATGCATGTATGTTTAATTGTCACCGCAGTCTTTTGTGACATTCTACCGATATTACCAGGTCAGACTTTGTAAACAAGTGAGCTTTAGGCACAAATCAGTCAATCAACACACAGCAGTGCCCCGGTAACTCAGTGTGATAAATAATAGATATGTTTTTCATTTATGCACACACAAACCATTGTTTGAATCCAGGGACCAGTACTAAGTTGTATTTATAATAACAGGCCAGTAGTCTGGACTATTAGTAGAAACAGTCATGTAGTGTTAACAGATATGTTCTCCACAGGGCCTAAGGTAAAGAAGTGTCTCTAGTAGCTGTATGAAGGGTATACTAATAATCTGTGTCCAGATGTACTAGTGTGTAAACACCACTCCTCAGCAAGTTAAGACTCCATTAAATAAAATATCAGGTAGTACATCACAATTCCAACTGAATTAGTACAATGAAATGTTGTAGTGTTGCAACGGCTGTATGCCTGGTGTGTCTGTGAATGCATGCTGATAGTCCAACCCCATGCCTATATGATAGCAGGCTAGGTGTATACTCCATGCACTGTGCCTAATGCATGTCTCTCAAGTGTTATGCTGTCACGGCCACTGATCACTGTTGCCATCAACCTTGGAAACAGATATAGTATGCCAGTAGCACACTCACACAACAGCAGTGCAGGGTACACATTGTTAGTCATATATGTTATCCTGACATGTACGAGTCCCCTGTAGTTATGTACCTATAGTTCTCACAGCTTGACCCATGCCATTCCATGTCGACAGCTTGAGAGGTATGCATGTGCTACAAAAGCTATACGGGCACATGGAAATGTAATGTAAGGGCAGACCTGTAGAGTATTTAGCAGTACTGTTGTGATAAATATAGCCTATTCAGTTGTTAATGGAATGTTTTTCTCCCCCCCACCCCTTATTTGCATCACAAATTATTATTCTTATACAATGGTTATGGTTTCATTAACACATATATTGTTATCATAAACTAATGCTGGACCTTGTGTTCTCTAATTGGTTATATATTTAAATGGTTGCATACTAATATACCTTATTGAAATTCCACCATTGTTGGCCTTTTGCCAAAACTGTTACTGGCATGCTGTTACAATAATGACTATTATTCCATTTATGCCTGTGCTCTGTATGCTATACAATTCTATTTTTCTGGGTTAATTGGAACACCTATGCATGCTCTTATAACTAACATTGAAATGTTTTATTTATAACTAACCAATACTCTTTGACAAACCTCAACACCATAGCACATTTGGGTAGGCTGATCCTAGTGGATCTGCCTGTCCTGCCTCATCTGGCTGTGGCACAGGGTCACAGGAAGTCTGGGACTCAATCTGGAGCTGCCTCCTCTGCTGGTCCTGCACCACCCTCGGATGGAACCACCTCAAGGGATAGGATCCACCCCCCCCCCATTTGGGTGTGGAGAGGACCCTTTCACCAACACCAGTTTCCAGGTTTGGTGCACATGTCATCAAACATGACTTTGATGGCTGCCTATGCCAGATAGAGGGCATACTGATGCACCTCGAGGGGCAGCCTGGTCCCAGCACCCATATTGCAGCACAACCATCTTTGGGGTCATGAAGTGGCAGTGGTGACTGCCCATGAGTGGGGACCTCAGTCTTACTGTTTCCATATGGGGGCATGTGGTCCTCTGATTCCCAACAACCCTCCCAGTCCAAGGTGTTTACCCAACTCATGTGTCATACACCAACCCATCCACTGTCTTGTCTGTCTGTAAATGCAATCTCTACTACCCAATGTACCTCCCCAAACATGCCTATAACCCTTCCCCAACATTCCACTCTCTCCTTAAAAAAAAAAAAAAAAAAAGTCGGACACCTGTCCCACAAAAAATGTATGTCCCATACATAGCGCTGCATTTTGCCCCCATGTACACTTCCATCAATCATCACAGCAATTAATCAACAAAGTTATGTCACCTACACCCCTCCCTCTGGGATGTGAGGCTCCAAATTCCAAACTGACCACAACATTCACAGCTGTTGCTGCAGAAGAAATGGCTAGCTATGGTCCTTTCCTACACCCGTCATGCACATCCTTACCTACCTTTCATATTGTTATCTCCCTGCTTGGCCCCATTTCACCACTTTCCTATCACCCCCTTTTTTCTTTTCTTTTTTTGGAAATAGAGTGGGTTTAAGCAGGGATAAACAGCACTAAGCGGGACTTAGTTACATTTGGCATCTCTGCGCATTGCAGAAATCCACGCAAACCCTCTTAAAACTGCTTTAATTACCCTATCTCATTCAGACACTGTTCTTCCAAGCAAGAAAATAACCAGCCTTGAACCAGGACCCTGTACACTGCAGTCAGAGCAATACAACACTAGGCCAAATCAGCTCTGGGAAGTTACTGTGTTTTTATAAATATATCATGCAGTACAATCATGTAACATTAGTCAAAAAAGCCACCATTGCCAAGTATAGAACTCAGGACATGAAGAAATACAATCAGAGCAATGCACCACTAGGCCAATCAGCTCTGGGGAACTTGTGATGCTTTTGTAAATATATCATGCACTATAGTGATGTAACTTACTAATATACTAATGTGGTACATGGTTTGATTCCCCCAACCCTCATTTGCCTACTGTGTGACCTTGAGTAAGTTTTTTAACCAGGCAGAGCTTGGGATCAGTTCAGAATATGGGCACTGGACTGCAAGCTTAGTAATTACTGATGAAGCTGAGATACTTTTTCTTCATGATAGCATAATTGCTGGGGAGAGGATTGAACCTACTGGAATCCTCACAATATGAAAACAGTGCCTTAGCATCCTGACCCACTTGTTCACCTAAACAACAGGATGCACAGACTAACATAGTAATCTTGATGAAAAGTCATACTGCTACTTTTGAGCTATTCAAGTAATGACAGAAGTGTCACTGGTGTATGAATGTTATGGATTTTGAATGAATCTCTACTAATGTTAATATAAAAAGCAAGACATTATGAAGCAAGCATGCTCACCCTGGCAGCTTCTGAGGCATGCTGGCCAACTCATGTGCAGCTACTTATTCTTTTCAATATCTTCCTGAGATATAGACATAAAAGGCATTGTGTAATAGTTATGGATAGCAAACAGGGCCAATTTCAATATATACCTAATATAAAAACTCTACTTACAGTATATAGGTGGTGCATGCTGCTTAACTTCATCCTCCCATCTGTGTAATAGGTCTTGATTGTGGTGTCTCACATCATGTAATGGTGATGGTATGGTTCCCTTGTGTGGTGTGCCAGTTGCCTGAGGCACAGCCTTGTCCAAATTATTCCCTCCTGCAGGAGCATGAGCTAGGAATTCAGGTGGGGAAGATGGAGAAATATTTTTGTCTCCTCCACATATCACCTCTATGCTTGAAACAGAGCACTGCCTCCTCATTCAACAGCCATGATGTCTCACTTTGAAAATCATGACTTAAATAAGGCTGAGAAATGGCACCCAAATAATTTCTTTCATGTCCCATCTGCTGCAGAACAATGGACACTAATGCGCACATGATTTGGGTTACTGATGGCAACCTTAGGAAATATAAATATTCTATTATTATAGACCACAGTGGCTGCTTAAGGTGTGAAACATAGCAGTCATCAATGCCAGTGTGTGCTATTCGGGCAACATGATCAATAGCAACTCCATGTCCAGATGGTTAATACAGAATGACACTTTACCTCCTATCAAAGCACTGGCTGACCACATGTGCACCGTGCTACCTGCAGGGAATTAGACATGTGCACATCATGGAGTAGAATTCTGAATGATGTTTAACAGGTGTGCTCCTCACACAAATTAAGTAATTCAGAAACAATATTGTTTACTTATTTATTGATTTATTGATTTATTGATTTATTTACTGGCATTGGTTTACCGGGAAAGTCCACTGGGCCAAGAAGAACCAATTTTCAGTGGAGGCCCAGGGAGAAAAGCTGCACAAAGGCTGTTAGTATAACAATTACAAAATATTGGAAAAGTTTGTACTAACAAGCATAGTCATAACAGGCAATATAAACATAATAAAGTACAATATTAAAATGTAGGTGGTACACAGAAATAATGTAAAAACACAAGGCATAGAAGTAAATCCAAGAAACATGTTGTAGTATACTCTGATGTTAGTATACATTCCAGAGTAGATTATGTTGTGAGTGTGGAAGTGATTAATATAGGTAGAATTAGAATAACTATCTAAAGGTATATGTGTTAGAAGGAGGGAGAGATTACTACTAGGACTGAAGAGTGTGTAGAAGTAATAGAGTCACGTTTTGGAGGAATGGGGTAGAGAAAAAGGTGATTTGATGTAGGGAAGAGGAGTCAAGTCTTAGGAAGATGGAAGTTAGAGCATCTACAGTGCCAGAGGGTGGACATATGCTGTTTCAGAGCTGTTTTGAAGGAGATGATGTTACTGACATTCCTAATAGCTAGTGAGAGTGCATTCCATAGTTTGGAGATAGAGAAGAAGTAGAGCATTTGACCTGCTGGGAGTTTTGGTTTGTCAACTTGCAGGAGAAATTGTTTTTCAGAACTGAGTGATCTATTTGGGTGGTAGTGAGTTAGGAATCGAGATAGGACTGGGCAATCTGAAGGACTGTATACAGTAGTATGTGTTATGGTTAGTTGCAGGTATGTTAGGTGATGTGGAAGTTCAAGCCAATTCACTGATTGTAAGGAAGACAGGGATGGGATGAATATTTGGCATTGGTTGTGAATTTGGCGACTTTATTGTAACAGGACTCTAGCTTATTTTTAGGGATAACTGGATATTGATGAGGAGTGGGGCACCATATAAGAGTGAGGGGAGGAGGAAGGTACAGGCAAGAGTTTGTTTGGAAGCACAGTTAAGAAAAAATGTTTGTCTATAGAGGGAGCCTAGTTTTTGGTGTGTCTTTTTAATAGAGATTTGGACATGGAAATCAAAAGTAAGGTTTTCATCTATGATGACTCCCAGTAGTTTTGTATAAGGTCCTACATCTGTGGTGGTCTTCTTTTGAGAGTATATGATAAATTCAGTCTTATTTATGGAGGTACTTTCTTAGGGGTGAATAACAGTAGTTTTTTTATTTTGGGCATTTTAGAGAAAGGTGGTTATCTGCCATCTATCTTTTGGTGGAGTAGAAAGCATTCTGGGTTGTATGAAGAAGTTCAGTAATAGAGTTGAGAAGATTATGATAGAGTCATCTGCACATTGAACTACTGTACCATTAATAATATTGGAGTAGAAGTCATTGATGAAAATACTAAAGAGTAGGAGGCCTAATATAGAGCACTGGAAACACCTGTGGATGTTTCAGGGAAAGGAGAGAAATAATTTTGCCATATAGTAGATTGTTGTCTGTTATTTAGGTAGCTGGTAAACTAATCTAAGGTTGAAGGAGAGATACCTAGGTTTGAGAGTTTGGTGAGTAGCAGAGGGTGGGAAATAGTATTGAAGGCTTTAGAGAGGTCAAGAAATAAAGAAGATATGGTTTTGTCAGTATCCTGAGCTCACTTGACTGTATCCAAGAAAGATATAAGTGCAGTAGTTGTGCTGTGGCCTGGCCTGAAACCATGTTGAGTGGGGAAAAAAATAGATTTAAAGTAGATAGCTGAGAAGTTGTTTATGGATACATTTCACCAATATTTTAGAAAAGGGGAGATAGAATAGCAGTAAGTCTAAAGTTTGAAATATCTGTGTTGTTGCCACCTGTGTGGAGAGGTAGAATGAAATATTTTTTTTCCAGATTAGTTATGTAGGCCTCCTGGATATATCTGTTTATGAGTATCCTGACTGGATAGGCAATGGCTTTAGCAGACATCTGAAGGAATTCTGTGGGTAGGTTGTCAGGAGCATTAGATCATGGCTGCAGTTTGATAAGCAGTTTTTTATAGCAGTGGGTATAGGAGAGATGGAAAAGGTGGGTGGGGAAGATAGTATTTTGTGAGGTGGGCTTTGGTGGGTGAGAGTTACTGTTACTACTGGTTTGGGGAAAGGTTGCTGTGAGGCTTGATATTGTATTGATGAAATGAATGTTGAAAAGGGAGGCTATTTCACTGGATGTTTTGTCTGGATGTGGACAGGGGTTGTTTTTTGAGCCAGGGTTTAGCAGAGATGAGATATAGTTTCAATTTTTCTTTGGGTTTTGTTTATAATTCTTTTGCAGGCCAAAGTAGTGTGCTTTTCTGTCATTGTTGCCTAGTCATTTTACTTGATTGCATAGCTGCCTGAATTGTAGGAGATTAGAGGGATTTTTGGTTATATGCCATTTTTCCAAGCTTTGTCTCTATCAGTCATGATTTGTTTGGTACATCTGGTGAGCCATATGGCATGATTACTTTTTACTCTTTTTTGCCTTATATGGGCAATATTATTTAGGATATATAGGAAAGTAAAGTTAAAGAACTCAACAGATTCATCAAGGGGAGGACTTTTAGAACATTCCATTTGATCTTTCCAAGGTTTCATTTTGGGTTGTTGAGTTGAAATTAACTAGATTTCTTGTATATTTATACTGATGCTGACCTTGTGTTGGAGTGTTTTTGTGTAGTATATAGTCTTGGAGGTGGTCACCGATACCATAGGAAAGAGTGCCTTCTGCTGAGATTTTGATTGAGTCAGAGATTAATATCCAGTCAAGTATTGAGCCACCATCTGTTTTTGTTGGATCTGGTTATGCCTGTCATAAGCTGAGTGAAGTTAAAGAGATTGATATTAAGTAGAGGGGGTTGATTTCAGATATCTGACCAGTATATGTTTACGTCTCCAAGGATAATTGTTTCATTTTTTATACTGTTTAATATCTAGCAAGGAAATGTTATTGCCTGGCTGAATATATATATATAGCTGTGATGAAGAGATTCTTGGAATTAATCTTAACTCATTACATCCGAGTGACGCCTTTGGGTGCATTTGCAGTTAACTCTTACTGATGCCTCTGGGCATCAAATAATCCTTGTTCATATTTGCATGAATAATTCCAAAACCATGCTATGTACATGATTTTAAAGGATTTCATCTTAAAGCTTACACAATGGCAAACTCAACTGCATTACTATTTAACCTATGTCTAGTGCTGGTAAAAAGATATTAACTGTTGTTTTTATTATATTAATTTTTATAGATATAATTTTCACATTTTTCTAAATATCTCAAAAATCAAGTAACACAGACAGAACTCCTTAATCTCACATGAAAACTCTCTGCCAGATGAATAAAATGCTCCTGACAGTATGTGTGTAACATGAGTGGGTGTTGAGATATTGTAAGCTGTTTACGAAATATTACAGATGTAATAGTTACTCCACTGGATTTACGAATCCTCCATGTAAGGCTTAATAAGTCTTACTCGGAGTCTGCAGTTGAACAGTATGATGTCAGCGTGCCATGAATATTCATGAGGGCACGCTGACTCAACCGTAAGTCTCACAAGGACCATGTAGGAAAGCAGGGGGTGTGTCCAACTGCCGAGCAGTCTAAATGTCCATGCCCTTGCAAGGGTTCGAAAAGTAAAATGAAAACACACAAGAGCGAGTCCGCTCAAATGTCCTTGCACCCAACACCACACTCCCTGACATTGTAAACCCCCATCACAGTTATAAAAAGTAAAACATTAATTTTATTTTTTTTTAATTCCCAAAATAGCTGCCCGTATTTGTGCGTGTGTGCGCAGATGTGCCCATTGATTAGTGCAGTTAGCAATTCAGACATGGAAAAGCATAAGAAAGAATGTATATGCAAATCAGACCAAATAGCAATAGCATAATGGTAGAGTGTTCACACAAAGAGGAGGCATTCATGGTTTGAGTCCCACTACTCCCCTTCTTATTTATGTTTTAAATCAGTATATGAAATAATACCTGACATATATGATTAAAATATTAGTAAAAAGCAGTGAAATGGCTTATTATCAGTGAAGAAAATATATATTTTTAAAGGATCCTGATATATAATTGCCTGCAGTTAAGCAGCGCTTTACCCAGCACAATAGAGTTGCCCAGAGTTAAATAGCAGTTTATCCAGTGCAATAGTGTTGCCCACAGTTAAATAGCACTTTACCCAGCACAATAGAGTTGCCTAGAGTTAAATAGTACTTTACCCAGTGCAATAGAGTTGCCCAGAGTTAAATAGCACTTTAACCAGCGCAATCTGTTTGTGCAGACATGCGCACCGTGCCAGCCAGGGCACCGTAGGGCAACGTGGAGCAATGTAGAGCAAAGTTACTTAAACACAGCCACACCCCCTAGCCTGTCTGGACAGTATTAAAATAAAATGAATGACAAGGTTCGAACCCCGGACTCTGTGCACCATAATCGAAGTCCTAAACCACTAAGCCATGACAGCTTAGGAGAAACAGCCACTGTTAACATACATATACTTAGAAATGGTATATTAACCATTACTAAGCAGGTCTGCAGTCAGCTGAGAATTTTCATAAACAGCCAATCACAAAAAAGTGCGGGAAATGCGGCATATATAAGCCCCATAGGCGGGAATACTCACCATAACTGATTGTAGCTCACATCTGCAGTTAGAATGGCTGGTGCTGGAGAGGGTACACGCTTCCGAGCGCAATGTTGGGGCATTGAGGAGTCGAAATGCATGGTTTGGCTCCTTGTCCACCATCATGAGTCGAAACTCCTGCAGGGCCAGTTCCAAGGGACGGAGTACAAGGCAGAGCCTTGGAACCGGTTAGCTCATGACCTTACCAGTGCCACAGGCATTCCTCGTACTGGTGAGCAGGTCCGTCACCACCATGCAGACCTGAAGAGATGGAAGCAGGATCGTCTGAACCAATGGATACAGGAGGCCTGTGGGATGCAAGATGCCACACAACTGAGTAGGTAGCCATGGAATGCAGTATGTAAGAATTGATAATTGATTCTGTATAATGGATAGGTATGTCTCAATATCCCTTCATTTACTTCACAGCTGCAGGTGACCATGCTGCGAATCAGCAAGCCTATGCAGATAGGCTGCTAAGGCTGTGCCACCAGGCAGATTAGTGATTATTCTGCATGTATTGTTATATAAAATAGGGGAGAGAGCATGAAAGATAGTGTTGTAGTCCAATAATACAGCCATAAAATGCCCTGAATAAGTCCTCTGCATGTACTGTCATATAAAAAAGTCAGAGAGCCAGAAAAGAAGAGTGTACTAACCCATTAAGAAAAGTAAAATATGTCCGGAATAATATCTCTGCAGGTACTGTCATATAAAATAAGTGAGTGAGCCTGAAAAAGAGTGTTCTAACCTATTAATAAAGGTATAATATGTCTTGAATATGTCTTCCATATGCACTGTTATATCAAATAAAGGAGCGAGCCTGTGGAAAAGTGTTTAATGTAATTAATAAAGGTATAAAACCCGGAGTGTGTCTGTGTCACTTACTTTGAAATGTTGTTGTACCCTTGCATTATACAAATAGTACTGCTTTAATAAGTGCTGGCAACCCAGAGTTGTGCAGTCCCATCTAAAGTGGGTGATGGAAGTGCTAGTAGCTGTGAAGCATATATACAGTCCTCAACAGTCACTTACTGGCTGGCATGCATAAGTAAATCTGGCACACGAGTAGCTTGTTAGTTTGTTCTCCAGAAATGTGAGTGTGCTACAAGAAATGCAGGGTTCTGTACAAATTGAACTGAAAATGTCATGTGAACACATCCAGATATGTAGATAAAGAAATATAAATGAAATCTAGAAATATGTAGCAGTAACATCTGCATCATGGACAGTTAGTATGTCAGACATATGTCAGGTATATATTGAACTAGCCAAACCCATTACACAACCTAATGCATGTTGGCAAGTGTAATAATACATGTAGGGGATATACACTTGCAGTCACTAGGAATGCAGTGTAGACTAAAAGTACTTATAAGATGTTAATTGAGGTTTCTTTCTACACCCTACTGTATGTGCATAAACCATGCAATTCCACACCTCATTGGGTATGTGTAATCTCAAATATTTGTTGGGACATATGTCCTATTGTTCTATAAATATTTGCATTCACTTTGATGCATGTGCCCTGTTCAAACACCACAATTATGGTGGCCTGTCGCTACCAGTCATCCCTACATGTTGTTGGAATATCCACTGTCATTCAATATATGCATGTGTTATGCTTGCTGTTCAACTGTTGGGACCTTGGTGTGTTGGGTTAATGGGAATATTACTGCATGCTGTTACAACTAATCTGGAATGCTGTTGTTAATGTTGTAATTAAACACACCTAATCACAGAACGCATGGGAAGGCCAGTCCCAGTGGACCCACCTGTCCCTCCTCAGCTGGCGAGTGCACCTGGCACCAGCAGGTCCGGTGCCCAGCCCGGGCTCCCCTCCTCCATTGGTCCTGTGCCACCTCTCAGTTGGAGGTGCTGCAGGGAATGGGGCTCATCCCCCTGTGCAAGCTTGGGAGGAGAAGAGGCACCTGTCACCCTTTGAAGAGTCTGGGCTGTGGTGAGTAGGGAGATCCAGCATTCAGTCACTGATTCCCTATGCCAGCTCGAGGCGAGAGTGGCACATCTCACAGGTGAGCCTGCCTGTCCTATGCAGCCCCCAGCACAGCCACCCTTGGGGCTGTGAAGGTGCAGTGGTGACTGCCCATGTGTGGGGATCTCAGTTCCACTGTTACCATCTGTGGGCTCATGGGCTTGAGATTTCCAAACATCTGTCCCCGTCAATTGTGTTCACCCACCCAATGTGTCATACACTGCCCCTGTATGCGTCTTGTTTGTCTTGTCTGTTAACCTCCCCAACCTACCTCCCCAAACATACCTACTTTCTCTACCTCACTTTCCACTCTCACCTGAAAAAAAAAAAAAGGCAATCTGTACCCACAAAAAAATTATGCCCCATACATAGCTGCCTATTTTGCACACATGTCCGCTGGACATGTAAACTGATAATTATAATTGGCAGCACAACATACTTTGTTGTCCTCACACCTCTCCCAGCGGTGGAAGGTTTCAAATATCACTCCAAATTTATTGCATATGCACAGCTGTTGCTGGTAAAGAAATGGGCCACTATGGACCTTCCCTACACCTGTCCTGCACATCCCAAGCTTGTTTACCTACTGTCTGTCCATCTTTGTGCCCTCTTTTTCACTACTTTCCTATCTCCCCATTTTCTTTTCTTTAAAAGAAATTAGCATGGGGGTTAGCGAGAGTAAGCACTTTTAAGAAGTAGTAAGCGGGTTTAAGCGAGTGTGCACATGTGTGCGCTTAGCTAAGCATCGCTAAGTGTTGCACAAACCCATGCAAACCCGCATACAACTGCTTAAAAGTGCTTTAGTCACTCTATGTCAGGGCCCTTGTTCTGCTCAGCAGCAAAACAAAAAACCTCTGCCAGTCTCGAACCCCAGACCATTGACACAATAGACTGCAAGAATTAACACTAAGCCAAAGCAGATACACAAATAACTTGGTGCTGAAATAAATATACCATGCATTACAATGAGGGAATGTAAATGGAAATTAGGAATGGTATAACACAAATCCTGTTCTGTTGGCCTTTACCAGCAGTTGTTGTGGAATTACATGACATGACTGTGAAAAGAGAACCAGCCATTCTAGCAGGGAATAATGTTACAGTAGCACCTTACAAACACCACACAGTATCAGACCAGGATAAACACTGGCAAAGTTGAATAGGGCAGAGGCCAGACTCCCAAACTGTGACTGCTTTACAGGGATGTCCCTGATTTGTAAACAAATGTTAGCTGTGCCCCTCTGAATTACTCTGAAAAGTACTAACATTAGGCAGAAAACTGGGGAATCACACTTAATGAATAATGTCAATAGGTGAGAGTAGACACTGTGTGCACGTCAGAAAAGGTGTAGTAATACATATGCTTTTTTTCCCAAGAAAGTCCCAACAGCAATATGTCTGTAATATATTGCAAGTGTATCTCACATATATGTACCTTTCACTGAAGCCATTCAAATATATACCTGAGAGTATCTGAGGCCTGGCAGAGCCAGAAACACACAGGCATATCAGCATTCCTGCTGTTACACACTGTGCAAATAGCTTTGGAAGGAGTTTCACAAGCATGCCCTTATATAGGAGTACAACACAGAAATATCACAGGATGTAGCCATGTACTGCTAGCAACCAACTGTGACAACACCATTGTGCCAGTGCTGAAAAGACTGGTGTGGTTCACAGACAAAGAATAATAGGCTAACCTCTAGCTATCATCTGGATATGTCCACTGGTGGGAGCTATGTAGACAGACTACTTGCCTTGATAGACTAACAGGTACACAGCAACCCTGTATGTTCAGCAAGATAAACCTCACACGATAATAAAAAATTCTCTTTGCAGTTCTGCACCCCTACCCAAAGGTATGACATACCTGTGTATTCAGGCAAAAACAAGGGTGTAGGTAGGCATACTCAGCACTGAAATATGTCCAGTTGTGTTGAGCAGCCTGTGCTAATGTCAACACAAACAAACCACAAACTGTTCAGAAGTGAGTAACTTACTAATTACAGTATAGCAGTACACAAACAGTGCATGTGCCACAGGAATACATTGCAATAACCACATTTGTATGGCAGTTAATTGTCTAATTCAGAAAGAAAGTACATACTCCCATATATCCTGTGTTAGCATTTGGAGGGGTGAGTACATGTCTACACTGAAAAGTGTGTACTGGAAGCAGCAACATTCAGGTTTGAGTACAACATGCATGTCACTGGCTACAACCCTAGCTTCAGATAAGAGACATATACCAACCTTCTGACTGACACAACGGTGTCCAGAGCAAACAAGCATGGGCCCCACCTTGGAAAGCTGAAAGGGCTATGCCTACCTAACCTAGCATTTTATAGCAGTGGGCTGCAATCACAGAGAGTACTGCAATCACCACAAAGCAAGCTGCATGCAATTACTGAATGGTGGGCAGCAATTGGTGCAGAGGCTGTCACATGCACATGTGCAGATACCTAAAAAAGCAGGCTGTACCTGCTGTCCACAAATGCAATAATATCATTGCAAGAACAGGAAGATAGAGAGCGAGAGTGAGAGAGAAACAGAGACACAGACAGAGACACAGAGACAGAAACAGAAACAGAAACAGACAGACAGAGAAATCCCAAAACAAACAACCAAAATTAAAAAAAAAAAAAATAAATAAATAAACAAATAAACAAAACAGTAACAATAGACGGAGCAGGGAAACAAAGGTAAGGTATCTAACTCATATGTATGTGCCAGTATGTAGTAGATGTTCCTGAAGAGTACTCTACACACTGCAAATCATCCATATGTGGCAGCAGTACGTATCTATCTGTATCTGCATATGTGCATAGGGCAAGGGACATACTGCAACTGTTAGTGAAGGGTGGACACATATATGTTGTTGAAGGTTGTTATGTGCATATATCTATGTAGGTCGTAGTGTGAGGCATAGAAAACAGCATGCAGTGCTGATATATGTCATGTGGTGGTTAAACGCTGTGGGACTGATTTGTCAGATCTGCTGTGTTACAGCCAGTGAGGTCTGCTAAAGCTACATGGGCTGAGGACACCAAAATGCATTCTGCACAACACTGTGCAATATAATCACATAACTGTACATCCCACAACTGTCGCATAAGTGATATCCCCACCATGAAAGGTGGACTGTACATGTGCCTATATGTACATCTATATGTACAGCAACGGATGTGTACATGTATGTGCATGGATATGTGTGTGTATATATATATATATATATATATATATATATATATATATATATATATATATATATATATATATATATATATATATATATATATATGTATATATATATGTATATCCATATATATATATATATATATATATATATATATATATATATATATATATATATATATACATATATATATATATATATATATATATATATATATATATATATATATATATATATATGTATATGGGTCTATATGACTTGGTCGACAGTTCATATGATCGACAGTTTATTTGGTCGACAGTTCATTTGATCGACAAGCATTTTAGGTGGGGGGCTTCACCCCCTCACCCCCTAATGGGGGCTGTGCCCCCCACACCCCCCCTAACTATATATATCAACTCCAGGGTTGCACAACATTGGGAAGGGGGCAAATCTGCTTGTCAACCAAATGAACTGTTGACCAAATGAGTGTCGATCATATGAACTGTCGACCAAGTCATATAGACCCGTATATATATATATATATATATATATATATATATATATATATATAGAGAGAGAGAGAGAGCACGACACAGGGTCATATGTACTGCAACAGGTGTGTGGTGACCAAGACATGGACTGTAGACAAGTGGCGGTACTGCAGTGCCATTCCTCCTTTCCAAAAAAAAGATGTGTATGTTATTGTTAGGCAGACATAGTAGTATGGCATATGATGTGACGTAGGTCCTTGTTGATGACTGTGGTGTCCCATTGTAGGCTAAAGCAATACATGTATGCTTAGTGAATGGTACTGCTGGTGAATCCGACTCCCATATGAACTGTAGTACTACCTGAAGCTGTAGGCCTAAACAGCACAGTATGGTGTGTGTTCACATTGCTTGAAAACACTGCCTTGTGTGTTTCCTGTAGTCTGCACAGAGGACATAACTCAAGCATAAGGGTTTGTAAGTAATGGCACACAGTACTGTATGGTACACAGGTAAAGATCATCTGTATTGGCATACAGTGGTGTGTTGCATGTTTGTCTGATGTGTGTGTAATTATGCCTGTACCATGGCCGCAATCATATGTATGTTACAGGGTATACGTGTGTATCTAGCAACATATATACTCTGTTACAGCAGTATGCCACCTATATTAACAACTATGCACATATGTTAGGTAGGGCTATGACATCAACAACTAGGGTGGTTTACTGGTACTACTGTAACTGTACTTTACATTCATTGCAATGGATGACATATTTGTTCATGCATTAGCGTGATATGTACCCCTGTGTCGAGGTTGTGCATTGTGTTGTGTCACAAACAGTGTGCCGGGTACTATTGTATAGTGGTTTGACATAGAGAGTGTGCCAGGCACTGTTAGTCTGTTGTGGCCTGAGAACCAATATGTGGTATTGAATGTGTGTATCCTCTGACAGACAAATGTATGGTATACATGGCAGTGAAGTGATATCTGTGGTTAAGGGTGTAAAGTGTGCCACAGGACTCACTCACACATATTGTTCATTTCTCTTTCAGCCTGATGGCCCACCAACGTAACCCTTCTTACACAGCAGAGGAGGAAGAGGTGATCCAGCAAAGCCTGGTGCAGCACTATACACTGTTGTTTTCCAGAAGCAGCCAGCACCAGCATGAGCGGACTGCACTGTGGCAAGATCTTGTTCGTTGGGTAAATGACATAGGCATGCATAACCAGACATATGAGCAGGTACGCCATCACTGCAATGATTTAATTAGACATGTCCAGCGGCGTGCGTCTGATATCGAGACAACAGCTTGCTGCAGGTGGTGGGGTGGCCATTCATTCCCCCCCTCACTAGAGTGGAGGAGCTGCTCATAAGCGTGGTGGCTCCTGGACAACAACAGCAACTCCTACAGACATGTGTTGTCATGGAGGCCAGAGCCACCCAGCATGTTCACATGGAGCATGCAGGTAACATGCCCTATCTGTAGACTACAGTAATCTGTATTGTTAGATTATGTCTATGTGAGATGTGTACTGTGTGTTTCGCAGTTGTGCTGCTAGTGTTGTGCAGTACTGATATTTGGAATATTATCTGTACACATGTGACTGTCGACTGTTGTTCTACTGTAGTTTAGCAAACCAACAGTAGGAATGCTACAGTTGTGGTCACTGACGAACTCTCTCAAATTCTTGTAGGTCCCTCTGGGGTGACAGCAGGGCAGACGATCCCATGCTGGTGAGTGTGGTATAACTGCAATGTTGGTAATGAAATGTGCATGTCATAGGTGAGGTGTAGGCCATGTACACGTAACACACCTGCGCATAATGCATGCCATGCATGTTTGCTGTAAGACGTTGCACAGCTCAATAATGTCAGTAGCTGCCTCAATGACATGCAATACACAGAGCATCAGACACAGTTGTGGCAACATTGTACTGCACATTGGATAGGCATAGTTGCTATGGCTGTACACAACATAACACGTTTATCATACGCAGTACACCTCAACATGCTACATATGGCATTACCACACACCTGCTGTAAGGTCACACTTCAGTATCCCACATGTCATCCACACACACATGATAAACCTCAGGGGTAGAGGACTATCATGGGGTGGTGCAACACTCTTCAACACATAACACATTCATGTTAGGCAATGCTCCCTATTGGGCACCCACACACCCATGTACAAAGTGACTGTCTAATTGTGAATGTAGCCATGGCACTGCAGTTCAGGTACAGCATGCTAGGCGGTGGTCTGTCACACATTAGTAGCCATGAGTGACCACATGATGCATGATGATGATGGGTCATGGTACTACACCCCATCCAGTTACAGTGACCACAGTACTACACATAGTCATTGCTTTGCACCTCAATGTTGTGTGTGTGCAAACATATGTACCTATACAGAATATGCATAGCATGTTGTGTGTGTTTACATATGCCAGTATACACGATATGTATAGCAGTCGCCATCTGTACAAAGTGACACATATATGTCCTGGAATGCTATTGGGTGTATAGGTCACATGACACACATTGGGTATGTGTGGTGTTTAATGTTGCAGTCGTGTAGCATGCCATGTCATGGCTGGCACCGGCATATCTGCAATATGTCCCACACTCATGGTCATGGTACTACACCCCATCCAGTTACAGTGACCACAGTACTACACATAGTCATTGCTTTGCACCTCAATGTTGTGTGCGTGCAAACATATGTACCTATACACAATATGCATAGCATGTTGTGTGTGTTTACATATGCCAGTATACACGATATGCATAGCAGTCGCCATCTGTACAAAGTGACACATATATGTCCTGGAATGCTATTGGGGTGTATAGGTCACATGACACACATTGGGTATGTGTGGTGTTTAATGTTGCAGTCGTGTAGCATGCCATGTCATGGCTGGCACCGGCATATCTGCAATATGTCCCACACTCACCATATCCACTGTACAATGGCCATGTTGAGCATTTGGATTCCTTTATGTCTACATGCACCACTCATCCCGTGTGTGTACATAGCATGCATGTGCTGCACCTGTGCCCAGAATTATCTGCCATGGACACAGACACTGTAATCAGACATGGAAATCTATGTGTCACACAGATAACACATGCAGCCATGGTATGTATACCTGTGAGCGATGGTGCACAGAACATTGTAGAGCTGATAATACTTGCACAGCAATGTTGTATACATGTACACATTGTGTTACAGGGTGTAGCCAATCACTGAACAACTACACACATGCATCAAAGCCATGTATACTGTCATTAAATAGGGCCGTCTACACTCGCACTGCATGGTCTTGAGCAACACATATTCTGCATGCTGACACGTGTGAGGTGACTGTTTGCCTTGTAATACTGTCACCCACCTTCACCCACTATTGAGTATGTGTTGGATTGCTGGTGTGTGTGTGTATCTGCTGTAGTGAGGAGTGAATTTGTGTATATGTGTTCATGTGTGCATGTGTTCATGTGTTAATGTGTGCATGTGTGCATGTGTGCATGTGTGCATGTGTTCATGTGTTCATGTGTGCATGTGTGCATGTGTTCATGTGTTCATGTGTGCATGTATGCATGTGTTCTTGTGTGCATGTGTGCATGTTGTCAGAAAAATATGTATTAATGTGTGTATGCTTAATGCTAATTAGAAACTAAATAAGTTAACATGTTTTTTCATTCTATTTTATATGCACTGTTTTATATATAGTTGAATTTCATATGAGACTGAAAAGATGCTTTTTGAAACTGCAGTGTGCTTTCTGAAACTTGCAAGATGCCCTCGGACCTAGTAATTGCTAGCACAGCAATATTCATGTTTATGCCTTTTGGAAATGTACTTGAGAAGCAGGTGGTTATCTGCTAGGTCAGGAGAGAATGAATGAACAATGCTATATCCTGTAAATGTAATGATTTAAACAATCAGCTCTGTTCGAAGTATGACAACATGTGCAGCTGCAGAAGTTTAGAGGTAATATAGACAAAGGATTGTTAGAGAAATTAACTACTTGCTTTGTGCTCAAATTAGCCATAAGTACCTTGAATGGTAATATTGCATATATCTAGCCGGCGGTAGCCAAGGACACTTTGTTTTCCTTAGGAAGTTTCTCACAAAAATTGATAAATCAGCAAAATATTGTAAAAACAATTATTACTAAGTGATGATGACAAAACTTGTGATTCACTACATCAGCTTGGTAGGTAATGTCTTATTAGAAAGTGTATAAAAATGTAAGCATTTCCTGTTTCTAGTTAGACAAACTCTGTATTAGCACATTTTTGTCTCCTTGCTGCAAGATTAAAGTGCCTTAACCTGAACCTACCGTGTTTTGATAATTTTTACAGTATATTTTTCCTTTTACAGTTTGGTCCTTCGGACCGTAAAGTACCTCTCACTCTAGGCCCAGGTCAGAATTGGGCCCGGTGGCATGTACCCGTACAGAGAAGTGGCCACATTGGCTTTTCTATTTTGAAAGACCTCCGACTGAATTGTTGTTCGAAAGAGGCCAGCCACTGTTTCTGATCTGGGATTGGAGGATGAGTCAACGTTCCAGTGGATCAACTCATGGAGGGTCAGGTAAGGAGGAATTTACCTTTTTTTCTGTTTTAGATCAGGGACTTGTTACAGTACTGTTTTGTCAGGGAGATTTGCATGTGCAGATCAGGGACAAAAAGATTGCTGTCTTGTCATAGATCAGGGAAACAGAATAGGTAGACAGTTATTCTAGATAAACTGTGAAAAGGTGTAAAATCATGGTACCATGTGATAAGAAGGGTTACATAACAATTTTTAACTTAGCTAAGGCAACATGGGAAATCAATGCACGAAAAGTTCCCGAGACCCGCCCCTAACCGAAGACACGAAATATATGCAATTACAGCGTGCCGATAATGTTAAGTATTATACAAAATGGGTTAATAAATACAAATTTGATGGTAATTTAGATAAATCTTCACTTATTAAACTTGTTAGACAACTTGAAACAGACACGAAAGGTCAGCTGAAAAAGCAACGACAATTAGGAGTCCCTCAGGCACACAGGTGGCTTGAGGAAGCAAACCGCAGGGAACAAAAGATTAAAAATTCAAAAGCAATGTTCTTAGATAAAGAAGACAATAACATGGTAATAGCAAGAGCCCCTCCTCCGCCCCATCCGCATCCTTTACCAGAATATGAAGCGAGTGGACAAGCTGGTCCACCTCCGCTATACCCAGCTATTCCTGCAAAATCAAAACCGTTTGTCAGGGATCATATCGAGACCAGGTCTCGAACACGCATCTTGAGAGGGGATATTGAATTATATGAAATAAATAGAAATTCACAAGCTATGAGTGAGGAAGAAATATGTCCACTCATAGAAGTACCAAATCCATAGGCAGGACAGGCAGGACAGGATCTGACTCTTCTAGTATATAGACCATGGACACCGGAAGACATCCGGAAAGCCACAGAGGGAATTCCCCATCCAAAAGATAATTTTAGAAAATTCTTAGAAGACTTACAGGGCATGAGGTTAAGTTACCATTTGAATGGAGAAGAAGTAGAGAAAGTAGTTCGACAAATTGTAGGTCCAGATTGGCACATGATCAGTGGCAACTGGAATCCCCGTGACGCAGAGCTTAGACCACTCCCACATAGTAACGCAGAACTGGACAACAGAGTGAAAGGTCTGACAGACCAAACCTCTGAGAAATAGAAGCCTAGGGCTGATTGGACTTGCATTAATCAATGCATACAACAAGAAGGTGAAACTGTTGATAGATATTATGCCAGATTATTAGAATGTTTTAATAACCATTGTGGAATGCAGGTACCTGAAGATCAAACACATGATTCCCCATATGAGCAACAGCTAAAGAATGCATTCTTAAAAGGCAGTATTGCACCCATTAGCAGCTTTATTACAAAGCACATGGTAGATCATCGAACAAGTAGATTACAGTCATTACTAGAATATGCAAGACATGCTGAAAGGCATTTTAATAGCAAAAAGAAAAAGAAAACTCAAGTATTTGCAGTAGAAGATGGGTCAGAAGTCTTTGTAGTACAAACTGGGAAGAATGGTAAGAAAAATACCCAGGGGAAACAAACAATCTGATAAATGATCAGAAGACTTTGAAGGGAGAAAGAAAAGGTGTGAATGTTTCAAATGCGGGAAAAAGGGACATTTGGCAAGGGATTGCAGGCTAAATAAGAAGGCAACCACGGAAGATAAGGAGGGTGAGAAATGACTATATGATAGTCAAGAATCACTGGATAGGAATAAACAAGAAAAGACAAATGCAAATGTGGTAGAAAGAGCAGAGGATGTGACAGAAGGAATAGAGGATGTACATGAATTCATAGATAATGAAGAAAATTAAATTTTGGACTTAGCATTATTGAGCTTAGAGCTCTACTTAGCAGACACAAAACTGGAAGTTACACTTCTGGTAGAGGGGAGGGAAGTCAAATTTCTGTGTGACTCAGGGGCTTCACGGACACTGATACATCCTTCCAAACTACCAGAAAATTCAGAATCACTAGACTACATATTGGTGAAAGCAGCTAATGGACAGCTGTATCGGGAGCCACTCTCACACAACCTAGCGATAACTGACCCTGTTTCAGGGATGATCCAGAAAAGCAAAATTGTTGTTTCTGCAAAATGCCCAGTGAATCTCTTGGGCAGAGACTTAATGCAGATATTTGGCATAGCCGTAATTCCAACTATGCAGGTTATGGAAGCACAGCAACAAATGGATACTTTTGTAGTGCGACCGGAGGGTGAAACATTTTATTGGCACAGCCAGGACTTAGTTATGACTGGTCCAGGGGCAGTAACCGAAGAACTGATGAACGTAGCCATCAGTAAATCCCCCTCCCTTGACACTGATAAACAGCATTTGTTGCATTGCACTCTATATTACTGTAACAGACCAGGACCTGATAAAGAATATGAGCAAGAACTGTTTAGAAACCATGCGAATAGGTTAGTATTACGAAATTTGTACTGGGATACAGAAGGAAACAGTGTAGTAAGCTGTTCATTGCCCCAGGAATTCCTAGCACTTTACAAATCTAATCGATTACCACATGTAAGCTTAACTAAAGATAGAAATTTGAAATGGGCAGACCTAGGAGAAAAAGTCACAAGGTGGGAAAAACAGACAGAGTTAGAACTCTCTGAACAAGGAGTACAGAGGCAGAAATTGAACTGGATAACACAGACACACCCAGCTGTGCACTCACAGGCAAGTGAGGATAGCTGAGTAGCACTCTTACTAGAGGAAGAGGAAAAAGCCTTACGAGGCATACCAGAGACTCTCTGGTCAACAGGGAAATCAGATGTAGGAATTATTCGTACAGCAGGACCAGTTACTATTACGCCAAAATCAGCATTTAGACCTCAAAAGAGACAATATCCCTTAAGAAAGGATGCAGAAATAGGAATCAAACCTATAATAGCAGCTTTACTTAAGGAAGAAGTCTTAATAGAATCTCCTGATTCACCATGTAATACACCCTTATTTCCTGTTAAGAAAGCAAATGGGGAATGGCATATGGTCCAAGATTTACAAGCTGTAAATGACACAGTTATACCCAGGGCACCGACGGTGCCAGATCCTCACACTTTTTTGAATGATTTAAAACCTCAACAAAAGTATTTTCTGTGGTAGATATTAGCAATGCATTTTTCTCAATACTGATACACCCAGACAGCCAACATTGGTTTGTATTTACATTTCAGGGGAAACGGTATACATATACGAGACTACCACAGGGATATTGTGAAAGTCCAACAATATTTGCACAAGAAATGGCAAGTAACCTGGCGGGATTTATCCTCTGCCTCTGATGATAGTGCCCAGTCAGGGTTGGTAGTCAGATTTTACTTTATGTAGATGACATTCTGCTGGCAGCCCCCCCCCCCCCAAATATCCAAAGAAGGCAGAATATTAGATGAAGACAGAAAAACAGCAATATTACAAGCACCTAGACCATCTACCAAAAAGGAAATGATGTCCTTCCTGGGTACTACTAACTTTTGTCAGAGTTGGATACCAAACTATGCTTTGGAGTCTGCTCCGTTGACTAATTTGATCTTCAAAAAGCCGATGGCACCACAGGATTTATTACAGTGGACACCAGAAGCAGAATCAGCTTTCTGCAAACTGAAAAAACTGATAGCTTCTTCCTTAGTTTTAGGATTACCAAACTATCATAAGTGATTTTTCCAAACTGTAGACTGTAAGCAAGGATATATGACATCAGTGTTAACACAGCAACATGGGGACAAACAGCACCTCATAGCTTACTATTCATCACAGCTAGACCCAATGGCGCGATCCTTGCCCCACTGTGTACAAGCAGTAGTCACAGCTGCAATGGCAGTGCAGGCTTCAGCCTCAGTAGTATTGTTCCACCCTCTCACATTGAGAGTGCCTCATGCAGTTGCGATTATTTTACTGCAAGAAAAAGTAGCATATCTTTCTCCTGCTAGACATCTTTCCTGTATGACTATACTGCTGAGCCAACCTCATATGACAATTGAATGATGCACAACTTTGAATCCGTCAATCTTGCTCCCAACCCCTGCAGATGGCAAACCACACTGCTGCCTGCAGGAGATTGAGCAAAAGACACTACCTAGAAAAGATCTTACAGATGTTCCCTTGGATGATGCCGAGGTGACATACTATGTGGACGGCTCGTGCAGGAGGGGTCCTACAGGACAGAACCTAGTGGGGTATGCAGTAGTTTCTGATACCAAGATTTTAGAAGCAAAGTCTTTATCACACAACTTATCTGCACAAGCAGCAGAATTGATTGCCTTGACGAGGGCATGTACCTTAGCAAAAGGTAAGAAAGTAAACATTTTTACTGACAGTCAGTATGCTTTTTCTACTGTACATGTTTTTGCGCAGCAGTGGAAAAATAGAGGAATGATAACATCTACTGGTAAACCAATTAACCATGCGCAATTTATTTTAGATTTGTTAGACTCTATTCAGTTACCTCAGAAAGTAGCTATTTGTAAATGCGTAGCTCATACCAAACAACAGGATAGAATTTCAAAAGGTAATGCGAGGGCTGATACAACTGCAAAACAAGCAGCTTCAGCTTCAGAAGTTTTTCTTTTGAGTGAGGAATTACAACCATCTGAGATTTTAGACTTAGAAATGTTAAAAACAATGCAGACACTTACTACAAATATAGAAAAACAGAAGTGGATAAAACGAGGAGCAATCCTTGAGAAGGGACTGTACATCTCCAAAGAAAAGAAACCAATCCTACCATCTAACTTGTTTAGATATGCAGATTTGTTGAGCCATGGGCAGTGCCATGTCTCAAGAGGGGGGATGGTACAGTTAGTGAATCGAGTATTTACGACGTATGGATTTACAAATTACACAAAAAATGTTTGTGCAGCATGCCATGAATATAACAAGCATCATGCACAAGGGACATTGAAACCTAAGCAAGGGAGTTTACCTTTACCACCGTATCTGTTTCATACTATTTGTATGGATTTTATAGAACTGAACAAATGCGAAAATAAGAAGTACTGCTTTGTCACTATAGATATGTTTTCCAAATGGGTGGAAGCTTTTCCAACTAAAAATCCAGATGCAGCTACTGTTGCAAAAGTCCTTGTTAAAGAAATTAGCCCTAGATTTGGCATACCGGTAAAGATTTATAGTGACAATGGCACACACTTTGTAAATCAAACTATACAACAACTTAGTCGCTATTTTGGGATATCACTGAAAAACCATTGTGCATACCACCCCCAATCTGCAGGATTAGTAGGGAGGCATAATGGGGTGTTGAAGAATAAGCTTAGAAAATTGATTAGTGAGACACAAAATAACTGGGTGCACTGTTTACCTCTGGCACTGTTGAGCATGAGAACTGTTCCAAATGCAAAAGGGTTAACTCCTTTTGAAGTTCTGTTTGGGAGGGCATATTATACACCTCAATGGAAACCTCTCATGTCTGCAGAGCAGGAGGCTGACAGTTCACTTGCAGGGTATATGAGGCAATTTTTGAATAACAAACTTTTGCAGTTAAATTCTATTTCAGATAAAGAGCAAATGAAACCATTGGAAGCAGCAGTAGCCCCAGGCACATGGGTCTGGGTGAAGATAGTGAAGAGAAAAAACTGGGGTTCTCCGAAGTGGGCCCATGCCAGGTACTACTGTCGACACCCACTGCAGTCAAGATCATGGAGCGAGCATCCTGGATTCATTTGACACACTGTAAACTGGTTAAGAACTTTGAACTGAACAAAAACCTTGTTACTGTTGTACAAAGAGAACAAAATGACCAGGTATAGAGCAAACAGAGACACAGAACAACCTCAGAAAACTTTCATGATTATTCTGGTAGCAATACTGATAACATTGTTCTTTTTGTTATGGTCTTTCCTTTTTCCTGCCACAAAAGTTGAACTGATTAAACGTGATGAGCCGAACATAGACTGGTTCCCAAACTTTAACACTTATCAGGCAATTGCACGTGTGTATGCTGAGACTTTTAATGTTTTGAACTGCTGGATGTGCACAGCCATACCAACAGCATATGGGGGGTTATTAATGACTGCAGTCCCCCTAGGGGTCAATGAGACCTGGGAAAATTTGGTTCATGACACAGTAGCTATTAAAGCATATGATAAGGTAACACTGTATTTGCCTGTGACACAAAAGGGAATTGTATGTTTTTTATAAGAATGACACAATCCAAGTGGGTTGGAGCAAGTGTAATGTGACTGTACATTATAAATGTTATACCAAAGCAAACAAAATGGGTGGAACTTGTAGTTCAAACTATGACTCATTTCTTGAGTTCATGCATAAGACTATTGACCAAGTGCAAAGTAATCCTGCACTTTTTAAACAATTATCTGTAATAGATAGGAAAATGTTTCATGCAGGGCAGCCATTTCGTAACAAAGTAACTACTAAGGTAGAGGATTGTTATTTTGTGTGTGGTAAAAAAAGCATATAAATGGTTACCTGAGAATTGGTCCGGCAGTTATTTTTTGGGGTACCTGGTCCCGGCCATACGACACACTGCAGTTTTGCCTCAGGGAAGTATTCAAAAAACCCGAGATGTGGCCAAGAAAGCTGTCAGAAAGCCTGAAAATCCGGTGGGACAAATTGAGGTGGGCTGGAAAGACCATCATACTGTGGGTAGCAAACTGATGCACATGGACTTGAGTGATGCTGTTATATTGTGGGTAGGCATATTACCTGCATATGGCACAGTAAAATTGATTTGGGAGCTGCAAAAACTGTCTAAACTTCTTGAAGTAATGAGTAATGCAACTTTTTCTGCTCTTGAACTGATAACTGTTGAACTGAATGCTATGAGAACTGTAGTGCTCCAGAACCGAATGGCTCTTGACTTCACCCTAGCGGTGAGGGGTGGTACGTGCGCTTTAACCAAAGAAGAGTGATGTGTGTATATACCAGATCATCAACACGAGATAAACGACCACCTTGAGGTGATACAGCAAGTGTCGGCCATGACCAAGCCAGGCCCAAACCCTCTGACGGACTTTTTCCAGAATTTATTTGGGGGGGGGTGGGGTTCCATCCTAATGAACATCTTGATTGCCATTTGTGTGGGATTGCTCCTAATAGGAGCTTGTATTTGTTGTGGTATCCCTTGCATGAAAAAGTTAATCAAAGAATTTATAGCTATATCAGTTTCTGAGACTGTATCAAAATACTGAACTTGAAGAGTTGTTAAAATGTAAAACACTTTCATAAGTTTAAACTGAATGACTTTCTTAACTGCAAATCCTGAATGGAAGAGGTTAGGAAGCAAACTGTGAAATGTCAGAAAAATATGTATTAATGTGTGTATGCTTAATGCTAATTAGAAACTAAATAAGTTAACACGTTTTTCATTCTATTTTATATGCACTGTTTTATATATAGTTGAGTTTCATATGAGACTGAAAAGATGCTTTTTGAAACTGCAGTGTGCTTTCTGAAACTTGCAAGAAGCCCAATGACCTAGTAATTGCTAGCACAGAAATATTCATGTTTATGCCTTTTGGAGCAGGTGGTTATCTGCTAGGTCAGAAGAGAATGAATGAATAATATTATATCCTGTAAATGTAATGATTTAAACAATCAGCTCTGTTCGAAGTATGAGAACATGTGCAGCTGCAGAAGTTTAGAGATAATATAGACAAAGGATTGTTAGAGAAATGAACTACTTGCTTTGTGCTCAAATTAGCCATAAGTACCTTGAATGGTAACATTGCATATATCTAACCGGTGGTAGCCAAGGCCACGTTGTTTTCCTTAGGAAGTTTCTCACAAAAATTGATAAATCAGCAGAATATTGTAAAAACAATTATTACTAAGTGATGATGACAAAACTTGTGATTCACTACGCCAGCTTGGTAGGCAATGTCTTATTAGAAAGTGTATAAAAATGTAAGCATTTCCTGTTTCTAGTTAAACAAACTCTGTATTAGCACATTTTTGTCTCCTTGCTGCAAGATTAAAGTGCCTTAACCTGAACCTACCGTGTTTTGATAATTTTTAAAGCATATTTTTTCCTTTTACACATGTGTTCATGTGTTCATGTGTGTATGTGTGCATGTGTGCATGTGAACTAATATCATGTAAAGATTGTAAAGTGTGTTTCCTGTCTTCTTCTCATAGGTGCTGAGTTTGTGGTTGCTGAATGCAGCAGGGAACCTGATGTCACTGCCACAAATAGTGGAGATGATGAGACATGTATTGTGGCACAGGCAGGTTTGACAGGGTCTGTCATTGGTCCGGCAATCAACAGTACACAGCGTTCAACCCCATCTATGTGCACACTCATACTGCCAATACATCCCTCATCACCAATGGCCTTAGCCGAGGGACAGCATACAGTTGGCATTGACCAGGATACTGTGGTACCCATGGCACTTGCATCCACTCACAGCAGCCATACCCGTATTCCTGGAATGGTACCACATAGGCGGATGTCCAGGGGTTCTCGGGGGAGCACCGCTGGTCATATTGCCCCTGCCAGATGTGCCCTTGCAGGTCTTACAACCTTGAGTATGTTCCAGGATGTAATGCATGCACAGGCACGTATGGAACGGTACACCAGACTGAGGGCAGAGGGCCCATTACATCACTATCAATGACAGCATCCGTGACCTTGCTGGTGCCATCCAGAATTACACTAAGGTCATTGATAGACATTGGGGGGAGACATTAGATGCCCTCCATAATGTGTCTTCCATGAGCCAGGATCATGGAGTGAGACATCGACGCGGATGCATGCCAGCAACATCAACAGCTGGCAGTTGTCGTGGTTGGCCCACAGATCACAGCTGCTCCCATAGTGGCAGTACCAGCCCCAGCAATGCTGGGGCTGGCCTGTTGATTGACCGTCCTAGTTGACCACATGCACTTGGCTCTGGCCAATCCCAGCAGGGACATGGGTCCACTCGACATACCTCTGCCTCTGATGATAGTGCCCAGTCAAGGTTGGTACCCGATAATGTCCGTAGCACCCCTGCCAGGCACAGGTACTGTGTCCGTGGCCAGAGACATTGATCTGTAAAGCCTGGCAGGTACAGTCTGTGGCTGTCCCACAACCTCCTGTATATGGCAGCCACATGGTGGAGCTGTGTGCATGCAGACACACATACACATTAACCAAGCAACTAGGGCTCACACGTACACACACACATTACATCAACATTGGCCCATGCTATACTGTTGTCCCTCACATACACACACACACACACACACACACACACACACACACACACACACACACACACACACACACATGTCAATTGGATGGGTCAATGTCGGGCTCTGGCAAACCAACAACACACCCTGTGCATATGATGACACCTGTGCCACCTCCTGTCATCTGTAACATTGATGCAAGAACAGGCTAACATGGTGCTGATGCACAGGGTGACATTATAGCAGTGTAGCAATATTAGCAAGTTGTCAACAGGAAAGTGTAATGATATCCTTGTAGGTATATCTGAGCAGGCATGATGCATCAAAGCTCTGATTGTCAATGTAGCATTGTTTACACCAGTGTTAGGTCTGAGTATGTATTGTCCGGCCATGTGCCACTTGGCTGAAGTGTATAGTGGTGCCAGCATGTGTTAGTGAGTGGATAGTACGTGTGTGATGTGTTCAGTACAGATTAGAAGGTGTACATCTGTGAGCATGGTGGGTGCACACTGTCTGCATGTGTGTGCATAATGGACACATGGGACGTGTGACATATCCTGTTTTACACATTGTTAACATCTCATAGTATCTCTCTATGGCCAGTATGCATTCTGCTGCAGATATAGGTTCATTGGTTCATAGGTTGATACTAGGCAATCTGCCCTGGGGCAATTATAAGCCTAGCCAGAGTGTGTTTGTCTTTCGCCACCCTTTTAGATTAGTTGACTGTGCCTCTGTATAGTAGGTCACAGAAGGTAGCCCTTTTAAGGTTAGTTTACTGTAACTCTGTCAAGCAGGGACACAGAAGAGATCCCTGGGGTAAACTTAGAATCTTCCATCCACTCGTCAATATTTCTCTTGAAGAGGGTCAGTGAGGGGCTCTGCCTAACATGAATTGGGATTTTGTTATAGAGTGAGGGGAGCATCTGGGATATGAATCTGTCCCTCCATGTCCTATTTATTTATGTGCTGAGGTTCAAGTCCCTGGAGTGTGTAGCTGTAAGGGATTTGGATTTCCTGAGGTGAAGCATATCCATTAATTCTGGGTTGGACATGGCTTTATATGTCAGACACCGATCGTCTTTGAGTAGGCAGTATGCAACTGAGTAGAACTGGAGTTTCTTTCACCGAACTGCATAGGGCATCTGTTTGAGCCCCTTGATCATCTTATTGAGATACTTCTGGGGTCTTTCCAGTTGCTGAAGATGTCGGGTAAGGTACATCCCAAACGAGGCATTGTACTCAATTATGGGCCTGATAAGTGATGAGTAGAGGGGCACAATGACCTCTCTTGATCTAGATGTGAACCCTTGCATGATAAGGTGGGCTATATAGAAGGTCTTTCTAACCACTTTGGCAACGTGATTCTCAAAGGAGAGATTGCTATCTACTTGGGTCCCCAAGTCCCTAATTACTTCTTTCGTGCTTAATGGATTACTACCTATGTGGTAATTTGTGGGCACTTTGTTTTTCCCAAAGGGGATGACTATGCACTTTTTTGGCATTTAGCTTTAGGCCATAGCTCTGGCACCAGTTATTCCTCTCTGTGAGACACTTTTGGAGGATGCTTGTGTCAGCCGGAGAGTCGATTACACCACCCAGTTTGCAGTCATCTGCGAACATGGTCAGCCATAGTCCACCCGTGTTAGCCTGTACCTCGGAGAAATATATACCGTACAAGAGAGGTCTCAGGACTGAGCCTTGTGGGACACCACTTGTAACTGGTTTAGAGTCTGACATGGCACCTGCTATTCTGACCATGTGAGTTCTATCCCTGAGCCAGTTTGCAACCCATCTTGTGACATAGGGGCTGATATTTAAGCTGGTGAGTTTATTTATGATGCCCGAGTAGGGTATTGTGTCGAAGGCTTTTGCCAGGTCCAGGTAGGCTGTGTGGATTACCTTCTCTTCATCTATGATTTTGGTAACTGTTTCAAAGAAGTCGACCAGGTTCAAGAGGCAAGATCTGCCCTTAACAAAGCCTAATTGGGTAGGATCCAGTGTCTGGAGGTTCCCAATGTCTTTGTTTATGATTTCCATGATGATACGCTCCATAGCTTTGCAGACCAGGCTAGTAAGGCTTATAGGGCGATAGTTTCCGGTGTCTGTTGTGGCACCACCTTTGTGGAGTGGGACCACTGTTGCTGTACGCCATTCCTTGGGTACATATCCTGTAGTAAGGCTGAGATTGAACAGTGCCTTTATATGAGGGTTTAGTTCTTCTTGGAGCTCATGTAAGATGCAGCCCGGGACACCGTCTGGTCCCATTGATGCTGTGTTTTTGCTTTGGAGAGGGCAGCTCTCACCTGTGCATCTGTGATCTCAGGAAGGTTACACTCTGTTGGGATAGACATTTGCTCTTTTGGGGGGAAGGGGGAGAGAAGTTTGCACTGAACCTTTTTGCCAGGATGTTGGCAATGTCTGTGGGTTCAGTGTATTTTTTTGTCATTTTGCACTAACTCAGAGCATATCAGGGAGTTGCCTCCCAGGTTTCTGACATAACTAAAGAATGCCTTGTGATTATCTTTAGTGTCTTGTGCAATTTTTCTTTCGAAGCTGGCCTTAGATGATTTTATGAGGGATTGTAGTTTCTTGCTAGTACTGATCAGTGATGCCTTCCCTTTTTGGGATTTTGCTCTGTCATGTAGTAGCTTTCTCCTTCTGTTGTATAGCTTATTTATGGCCAGGATCTACCAGACAGGTCTCCTGCCTTTGGAGGAGTGAGTCTTGGTTTTATTTGGGATAGCATGCTCCATGCATTCCTGTAGGTGTCCATAGAATGCTTTTGTAAAGGATTCTGCATTTTGGGCCATATTTTCCACTTGCCAGGGGCTTTGAAGGATTCCACCTCAGTTTTGAAAAGTGTGAAGCTTGCTTTTGAGAAGTTCTTCTCCGTGGTTTCCTTGGCTAGGGTTGGGGACGGAATATGGATGTCCAGTGAGATTTGTTTATGGTCTGATCTTAGCAATGAGGGGTATACCTCTGGTGTGGAACATAGAGACCCCATGATGGTGATGACCAGATCCAATATGTTTTCCCGTCTTGTGGGAGTGGTGAACATTTGCTCCATAGCATTTGAGTTTATAAATTCTAGGAACCGTTGGGCGAGGGTGTTTTGGCTTGAGTAGTTTTCCCAATCGATGTTTGGGTAGTTGAAGTCACCCAATATAAAAGTGTTTGGAGATACCTTCATATTCTCCAGTGTTCTCAGGAAGGCCGAGTGAGGTTCCTGTGTTTGGGAGGGTGGTCTGTAACAGGCTACAAACTGAAAGCCAGTTTTTCCCACTGTTAGTTGCACATGGATGGTCTCTGATGCTTCGTGCAGTGCCACTAACCTGGAGGTGTGGGTATCTTTGATAAATATGGATACTCCCCCTCCTTTTGTGGTTCGGTCCGGGTTTTGGGGCCGGAAAGCATGGTATGAAGTATAACTTGTTAGTGCTGGGGTGCTCTCGGGAGCCTTGAACCAGGTTTCTGTTACTGCACAGATATTGATATTCTCCATACTGAGGAGAGCTTTGAGTGCATGCGTCTTGATATGTACTAACATGGGTACACATATGTGTATGACATGGGTTGACACTATGCTGTGGGTGATACTGTTAATATCTGTCAATGTTTTGCATTCTGGTAGTATACACAACCTCAACAGCATGACTATAACCAATCATTAGATGATGTCCTGACAACTGACACACAGTTGTAGGGAATTCAGTAACAGTGGGATCCTTCCGGTACTATACTATAAGAGTAACCAGTGGTATTGACCTCCACCCATTCCTGGGACCACAGCTGTTTGGCATATAGGTCTCTTAGGTACATGCAAACACACTAGGGATATGTCCATCCACATCTGTAAATGCATGCATTGGCCAAAAATGCATTCTTTGGATGGGACACATATCCTACACAAGGGTATCATACAGACAGATACACATGCTGTATTGCACTAAGCCGACTATGGCATAGTCATCCACATTTACTATACATACTATCCCGACAGTACCACATAGGTGGTAGCCCACAACATGACTGTTGGGTACCAATGTGTACCTACAGCCACGTGTTATGTCATCTGTCCCTTGGTATCCACATATCCAGAGGTATTGTGGAGTCCCTCGGTATATCACATAAGACATTAGGGGCCTGAATGAATATCCACAAGGCTGTTGTACACCTATGATGACTGTCCATTATTGCCAGTCATTGTTGTTTATGAACATGTCTGACATATACCCCAGGTATGTACCCATACTCACACCACTCTATAGTAACTGTCATGGGTGTGTGTGGCACAGATGACCTTGGCCACAGATCACTACAGTGGCCGGCCTTGTCACATACATAGATATGTGACCTATGATCTGAGAAGCAGCGGCACAATCTGTCAAAGGAAACAAATGTATTCATGTAGTATGTAGGCTTCACACCTATGTACAAATTGAGGTCACATGTACATATATTTATTTGCCACACAGATACCTGATGTGTGCAATTCACATACTGTTTCAATCCTGATATGTCATACCATAGTAAAAGCAAAACCCACACCGCATTTACCAACAGTGTCACACACAAACACACACTCAGCAAATGCAGGTTTCAAACCCCTATCTAACTATGTTATGATACTAGAAAGACATACTTTAACACAGCGCGCTATATGCTTTACTGGGTGCTTTGTTTTCTCATGCTATATTTGTAGGATGCTGACATCATCAGACTTTCCAAAGAGGAATGTACCTCTTTTAATGTGTTTTCCCAGTCTCCAAAAAGGGCACTCCTCTAAAAGGAAATCACACACCCCCACACCCAAACACACACTGTCAGCATTTGCAGGATTCAAACTCCTACCTAACTGTGTTATGATAGCAGAGAGATATGCATTAACATGGCATACTATATGCTTTATTGGGTGGTTTGTTTTCCCCTGCTATATTTGTAGGATGTTGACATCATCAGACTTTCCAAAGAGGAATGTACCTCTTTTAATGTGTTTTCCCAGTCTCCAAAAAGGACACTCCTCTCAAAGGGAATCACACACATACACACACACACAAACACGGTGCGCTATATGCTTTACTGGGTGATTTGTTTTCTCCTGCTTTATTTGTAGAATGCTGACATCAGCAGACTTTCCAAAGAGGAATGTACCTCTTGTAATGTGTTTTCCCAGTCTCTAAAAAGGGCACCCTTCTCAAAGGAAATCACACACATACACACAGTCAGGAATTGCAGGATTCAAACTCCTACCTATGTTCTGATACTAGAGAGATATGCATTAATACAGCATGCTACATGCTTTACTGGGTGATGTGCTTTCTCCTGCTATATTTGTAGGATGCTGACATCAGCAGACTTTCCAAAGAGGAATGTACCTCTTGTAATGTGTTTTCCCAGTCTCCAAAAAGGGAACTCTTCTCAAAAGAAATCACACACAGTCAGCAATTGCAAGATTCAAACCCCTATCTAACTATATTATGATACTAGAGGAATGGACATTAACACAACATGCTATATGCCTTATTGGCTGGTTTCCTTTCTCCTGCTATATTTGTAGGATGCTGACATCATCAGACTGGACATGGTAATGTGTGTACACTTTGTTTTATGCAATCCCAGGAATGAGCCATGTGGGTCGGCAGGTGTCAACAGCTTGAACAGGACCACATAATTCTTAGCTTATGTGATCTATCTGTGGACAAATTGACATTCCTTCAAATGTCAACACATATTTATGCACAGATTGTTGGTTTTGTAGATACGACATGTATCTGGGATGTTGATAAAGTGCTATTCAAAGTCTATTTAAGACATGTGTATCTCCGTTCAGTGATGTATGTCCTGGGTGGTTGCCTTGCAAAAAGTCTAGCATGTTTGGGAACCATGATCTGCACATGAACATACCACAGTTGGTACGGTTGTGAGTTTGTCAGTTTCCAATAGCTCTGTTTATGACTTCAACCATGATGAACTCCATGGCCTTGCAGATAAGACTTCATAGGTTTACTGGACTATACTTCCCATGGTGTGTTGTGCACCAACACTTGTGGGAAGAGCCATATGTTGCTGTAACACATTCAACGGTTCCAGATCCTTTGGAGAGGGTGAGGCTCAACAGACTTTTCAGGTGCAGGGTCTATTTGTCCTGTAGTTCACTCATGACACATACAGGAAAACAATGTAATCCAATTGCTGACATGCTTTCGGCTTTGGAGGGAGATGTTCACCCATTCTAAATGTGATATCTCCAGGTATGATGATAGGGACTTCGTCAGTGGGAGGTAGGTATGCATATATGGGCCTGTCTGACAGGATGTCGGCATTGTAAGTCAGGTACAGTTGGCCCTGATTCATGACATATATGAGTGTACATTGCTATTTATGACATAGCTGAAGGAGGTATCATGATTCCGTCTGGACTCCTTCACAGCTACTCTTTACAAAACACCGACAGACCTGAGCACTAATTCCTGTTATACACTTTTACACACTTAACACCCTACTGATCCTTTGTGATCAGTCTATAGAGTATGTCATCATAATATCCTGGCATGTCCAGGGGTCGGTTTTGTGTGTACTCTCCAGTCCAGCTGGTGAATATTGCGATTTTGACACAATGTCACAACTGCCTCATGTACACAGACAAGTCCCTCCTCCTCCCACCAAACTCAGATATATGTGTGAGATGCAACTATATAGACATACAGGAGGCTGAGCTCTCTCGACCCATGAATGGCACAGTCTATCTGGTGGTGAAGGTAACCACACACACCACATATCAGTCTCACACAAACCTATAGCGACAGCAATCAAACCACATTATCACACATAAACATACTCGGAGGCACTAAATAAACTCTGGCTAAGCAGCAGAGACCTCAAAAACAGACACACAAATAACTGCTACCCCACTACAATACCCACATATCACATAGTTCACAATGTCAGTGTGCCGTACAGTCACTGCCCTTTGGGCTAAGCAACACACCTAATACACTTGTAATAGGTGACACTTATTGTCAGACACACTGATGCATGGATCGTGCTATCCCAAATAACAACAAGACTCACTCCTCTAATGACAGGGGACCTGTCTGGTAGACTCCAGCCATTAATAAGCTATACAATGACAGGAGGAAGCTACTACATGATAGAGCACAATCCCAGACAGGGAAGGCATCTGTGATCTGTACTAGCAGACAGCTACGATCACTCATGAATTTATCTAAGGCCCGCTTCTAATGGACAATTGCACCAGACACGTAGGACAATCACAAGGCCTTCTTCAGTTATGTCAGGAACCTGGGTGGACACTCACTGATATGCTGTGAGTTACTGCATACTGACTAAACATACCCTGAACCCACTGACATTGCCAACATCCTGGCAAACAGGTTCAGTGCAGCTGTCTCCCCCCATCCCCCCTAAGGAGCAACTATCTATCCCAACAGAGTGTAACCTCCCTGACATCACAAATAGACAGGTGAGTGCTGTCCTCCCCAAAGCAGACAACACAGCATCAATGGGACCAGACAGTGTCCCAGCTTGCATCTTACACGAGCTTCATGACAGATGTAACCCTCACATTACGTCACTGTTCAATATCAGAGTTACTACAGGATATGTACCCAAGGAATGGCATACAGTGGCAGTGGTCCCGCTCCACAGAGTTGGTGCCACAATGGACCACAGACAATATCGCCCTATAAGCCTAACTAGCCTGTTCTGCACAGCTATGGAGCATATTGTCATGGGACTCATACACATAGACATTGGGAAACTACAGACACTGTGTCCTACACATTTCAGCATTGTTTTGGGCAGATCTTGCCTCTTGAACCTGTTTGTATTCTTTAAACAGTTACCAGGTCCATCGACATGAGGACGGTTGTCCACACAGCCTACCTGGACCTTGCAAAATCCTTCAACACAATACCCCACTCGGCCATTATGCATAGGCTCACCAGCGTCAATATCGACACGTATCTCACACGATGGATTGCTACCTGGATCAGGGATAGCACCCACATCGTCAGTATTGCAGGTGCCATATCTGACTATACACCAGTTACACATGGCATCCCACAAGGCTCAGTCCTGGGACCTTTCTTGTTCAGTATATATTTGTCTGACGTACAGGCTAACACAGGAGGAATATGGCTGACCATGTTCGCAAGGGGTCTCACAGAGATGGATGACTGGTGCCTGAGCCATGGCCTACAGCTAAATGCCATTAGTTGCATAGTCATCTCCTTTGGGAATAACAACACGCCCACACATTACCTCATAGGTAGTAATCCATTACATACGGTAGGTGTTGTTAGGGGTTTGGGGACACAACTTGTTCGTACTGTCACCTTTGACAATCACATTGCCAAAGTGGTTAGAGAGACCTTCTATATAGCCCACATAATCTCATATGGTTTCACATCTAGATCAAGTGAGGTCATTGTGCCCCTATACTCATCACGACCATGCTTGGTTACAATGCCACATTTGGGATGTACCTTACCCGACATCTGCAGCAACTGTAATGGCCACAAATGTTCCTCAACAAGCAGATCTAGGGACTCACACAGATGCCCTGCACAGTTCGGATACAGTAACTCCAGCTCTTCTCAGTCGCTTACCACCTACTCAGATGTGATGTGTGCCTGTTGTTTACAGAAATACCCAACCCAGAATCAATGGACATGCTCTACCTCAGGATATCCGACTCCCTTGGAGCTACACACTCCAGGGACATATACCTCAGCACAGATGTTAATAGGACATGCTGGAGGGACAGATTCTTATCCCAGAGGCTCCACTCACTAAGAATTGTAATCCCGGTTTCGCATAGGCAGAGCCGCCCACTGACCATCTACAGCAGACATCTTGACAACTGGATGGGTGATCGTATGTTTACCCCTGGGATATCTTCTGGGTCCCTGCTAGACAGAGGCACATTAGACTAAACATAAATGGGCTATCTTGTGTGACCTACTACTCACAGGCACAGTGTAGTAATCTGACAGTGTTGCGAAAGCCAAACACACTCTGGCTAGGCTTTTACATGCCCCAGGGCAGATAGCCTAGTATCGACCTCTGAACCTATGATAATGTTCAGGATGCACAATGTTTATTGCTGGTACTGTTTGCAGGTTTTTATCGTCTTTGCTTTCCCAGTTTCTATGAACAACTTAGGTATCTGCAGAACATATTTGATTATGACAGGGTTCCACTATATTATATATGTGTCTGTTGTCATATAACTGTGTGCACAGGGCAGATTGCTGGATAGTGAGAGGTTCCTGGGTTAACACATGCAACTGCCAGATATGTGTGGCTCACTGCTGTACTCAGACATGGCCTAAGTGTGTGAGCATGCCCAGTTCAGGCTTTCCGTGTTTTGTTGCCTGACATTTGTCTCATTTATTCAAGTGTGTGAGCATGCCCAGTGTGACCTTTCAGTATGTTGCTGTCTGAGCTCCACTACATTTGTTGATGTTTGTGAACATGACCAATATTAACATTTATATTGTGTGTTGAAAGTCAGGTTCTATTCTTACTGCAGGACTCACCTTTGTGTCATAACTTGACAGGGATTATGCTGTGCCTGCAGGGTTTCCATGAGATACTTTGCATAGACTTATCAACATTTCTTCATACAGGCTAACCACTGCAATACTGTCATATTTTAGTGGTTCAGTGCTATGACTATAGTGCACAGTATCCTAGGTTCGAGGCCCATCACTGATTTCTATTTTCATACTGAGCAGACCAGACTGCTTAAGGGCCAGTAGAGCAAATATGAGCATGTTGGCTTTTCTTCAGCTACGCCCTACTTAGACCAAGCTTGTCCGCCATTGCTCAATATTAACCAACATTGCTGGACATTGCCAAATATTACTCAACATTGACCACAATTGTGCTAGTTGGTATGTGCGATTTTGTTTACATATACTACATGGTGGTAAATGCTGTTTAGCCCTGCTTTATATCGCTCAACACATGGCAATCATGCCTCAGGTGGTGCTGCAGGGCTGCCTATGTCGGATGCACATACTACACTCCCTGTACATGTTTGAAAGCAGGTAGTGTCAACTTAGGCATCCCTTTTACTATATGTGCGAGTCAGAGAAAGGTATCATTTCCAGAGTTCCTACTGAGCCAGTGTATGTGCTATGCGTTGCCTCTTTGCCAAGGCCAAAGTATACTGATCACGCCTCTTTCTGCCTACTGGGGTAGGCTCAGGTTGTTTCTCCACCGAGTCACGCTCTGCCTGTGATGGCCTTGGCAATGGTGGGGGGCTGTTTGGCCCGTGCCTATGCTGGTCCTGCTGCAGCTGTTTTCCCAGGATCATATTATGTAGCATAGCACATACCATGACAATTTGGGTACATGTAGTTGGTGAGTACTGCAAGGCTCCACCAGTTGTGTCCAGGCACCAGAACCGTGACTTGAGCAGCCCAAACACACTCTCGATTACATTTCATGTTTGTGCATGTGCCTCATTATGGTGTTCCTGTTCAGGTGTGTGTGCGTTTCTGATGGGTGTCATCAGCCACGGCTCCAGTGCATAGCCAGCATCCCCCACTAGGTGACCATGTGGGATGTCCCCGTTGGCAAATGTCTGGTACAGCTGTGTCAGATGCCAGATATGGAATCATGGTAGCTTCCAGGGCAGCCAGTACACACATTCAGTATTATGCCCTGGGCATCACACACGACATGGCAGTTGATGGAGGGGAAGCCCTTGCTGTTGAAGTAGACCCTACCCCACTCACCGGCTGGTGCTTTGATGCATATGTGCGTGCAGTCTATTGCACCCACTACCTCAGGGTATTCTGCTAATTGCTGGAAGAGACGCATATTGCTGGTCAATACCTCATGGGAATTGGGGAAATATACATGATCACTGACATGTGCTGACATGGCATCCAGGAACTGGTGCAGTACCCTGGATGCTGATGCCTGTGATATCCCCATCATATCACCAGTTGGTCTCTGGAAGGTACCTGTTGCTAATATTCTTAGGCCAACATATACCTTGGTTTCCACTGGGATGGGTTCCCCTCTGTTGGTTCTGTATGTGAGGTGTGGCCTGCACAGCTCAACAATTTGCTGGAAGAGGTCTCTGTGCACTCTATAGCCCTCCACTATCTCCAGCTCATGTAGCCCCTGGTAGGTTACCCTGGGCCTGTACACTCTTCTCCGTCTCCTCACTGTGGGTTGTCCAGCAGCATTCTCATTGTCACCACCCTCAGCATGTTGCATATGTTGCCTTATAACAGCAATGGCAGCCCCTAACATTTCTTTGTCTCAGTAAAGCTTTTTCAGTTTTCACTTCTATTAGCTTACTGCAGTGTTGCAGTGTCTCTTGAGAGAAACATAATGGACTGTTATTTGCAGTGTTTTAAGAGCTGGGCTGGGCTGGGCTAGTGTACTGCCTGTGTAATTGCCTGCTTCTGATTGTTTTCACCTGCTAGCTCTGCTAGTACTCCCTGGTAGCTTCCTACTATTTGTTGTGCTTCCTTTTTCCTTTCTGTTTTCTCGGGGTGCAGGGCTGTGCACACAAGCGCAAACACACGCACACCAGCTCACACGTGCGCAAACATGCTTACACGGACCAAAACTTGCTTATTCTTGCAAAAACGCACGCACACCAGTGCAAATGAGCTTACAACTCTTTAAACAGCCTTATACATGCTTACTCCGGCTTAAAAGCGCTCACTCATGCTTACACGCATGCACACTGTCTTACTCGGGTTTACAGGCGCACACATGCGTGCATACATGCTCAGCAAGAAACTTTGGTGTTATCCACGGCATAAACCTTCTATTTCTTGCCTTTACCTAACCTACCTGTTGACACACCTCTTTCAATGATGTGTAAATGACAGCTGACACATGCCACTCTGCTCTAATGAGCTTACATTCTTTCATAAAATACCCCCCCTCGTGATGTCACCTATCTTCTACTCTGTTACTCCTCTTATCCTACTCCTACACTCCACTGACTGTGCTCATTTGCTATGTAAATTTGCGATTCACTATGCTAAACCTCATTTTCATTGGATTGCCTACTAATGCTTGATTACATCTCTTAGACTGAGCTTCCCCCCTTAGAAACCTCTACTCGGTGGCCATGTTGTCTTCAGCCTGCCATTCACTTGCATTGTAAATTGATATTAGCATTAAAATCCACATTTGTGGATCTTCATTGTTGATTTTTTTGTTTTTTAGAGCACTGCACGTTTGCGCGGCGCTGCACTACGCTTAAACCCAGGAGATCGGGATAAAAAAAAAGTTTTTTTTTTATTTTGCATCACTTAACATTGCCAGTGGCTTTATATTTGGCTATTGGCATGCTTACTCATGTAAATGCATCCTTTTTTTGGAGCTGTCACGGCTCCGTTTTGCTATTTGCAAAACCGTACTAAGTTGTGAACTGAGAATATTTCTGCAAATAACACTACTCCTACTCTGACATGTTCGGGTTTCCTGGATCGCAAATGTACCTCATTTGCATAGCTTTCACCTGCAATTGAGGTAATTTGCATATCCAAGCCCTGTCTGTGTAGGACTCATTTAAGGAGCTCTGTTGCACGCCCCTACCGGCTGTTCTTGGATCGCTCAGCGGACATGTTGGCTGCATGGAGTCTTACTCTACTCTTAGACTCCGTGCAAGCCTTCGTGAATCCGACCAATGTGTTTACTGCAACTTATATAATTACATTTAAGACCTAGACTATAAAGAATACTACCACTATAAAAATGGCTTGTGCTGAAAAGTTTGCCATTCATACTTCTTTCACAATCCTTGTGGTTCCACAGATATGATCATTTGTTTGAAGTGTGAAGACAATATTTGATTCTGTCAAAAGGCTTAAGCTCCACCTATTGAAAGTTACAGTGCAAAATTCCTAAGCTCCGTTGCAGTGAATGAGTTAAGAATGATATTACTATCTCTGCTGTGGACAATTATGGAATTGGGTTGCAATAAGGAACACTTGACTAGGTACTGGGTGGAGTATGGTGATACATCCTCCTCTTTTGCATGGTCTGTCAGCCCTTAGACAATAGTAGCCTGGGGGAAAGAATTCAGGATATTTTATATATGGTTTCAACCAAGTTTCAGTTGTTGATATTATGTCTGGCTTATTTAGTGTTACCCAGGCATGGAATTCTGGTATTTTGTTTCCTACACTTTGCATGTTGAGGGTTGTAATATTAAGTGTTTTGCATGAGTTGGAAGTGCTGAAAGTTGGAGGTTCAGGTCCTGAGTTTAGATGGATGTCTCCAAACTGGCTTAGCTTGGATTGCATATGAAGATAGTTCAGAGGTGGCTGAATTCTTTTTGCGCAGTTGTTGAGAAGTATATTATTTAGGTTTACTTTTCCTAGAAGAAGTAACTTATATTTGGCATATAGTAGTGTGTTTGGTGTGAATAGGCTGAGGGATATGTCAAAACAACTAGAGAGAGGTGAGGATTGGATGTAATACAAGACCTGAGCAGTGTGAATGAAATATGTAAAGATGTTAATTGAGATAGAATACAGAGACATAGGGCCAGGGAGACGAGAAGAGGAAGGAAAGAGTTGGTATGAGCCATAGTGGATTGGGTAGAGAACTGTGGAAGAGGAAATAAGAAAGCAGAGTAGTAGTAAGTTAGGAATATTTTGTGATGAGAGGCTATATTTAATTAGATGTACCTAGGCAAGGGCTGAGGAAACAGTAAGGGTGTTAGTGATGAGGGAAGAGATAAGATGATTGGGGTGGATGTGTTGATTGTTTGCTGAATTTAGATGGGAGGGGTCTTGCTAAGTATTAATGTAATTGATTTAGGGGTGATTGGGAATGGGGGTAAATTACAGGAAAGGAGTGAGCCCAAGTGTAGTTGGGGCGAATGGAGTGGGTTGCCCCAGGCAAGGTGAAGACTGTCTCAGAAAACCAATCAAAAATGCAGGTACGTTGTTGGAGAGAAACCACAAGGTGAGGTGGAAAAGGATAATAGAGAATGACAGAAACAGTGATAGAGGGAATTAGAGAAGAGACTAGAGGAAGTATGGATAGTGATGGGAGAGTGTGCGTTCCGGCCCCAAAATCCGGACAATACCAAGAAAGGAGGGGGGGTATCCATATTCATCAAGGACACCCACACCTCAAGACTGGTGGCAACGCACGATGCATTGGAGACCATCCAGGTGCAATTAACCATAGGCAAGACTGCTCTGCAAATTGTAGCATGTTACAGGCCACCCTCACAAACTCAGGAACCTCACATGGCCTTCCTGAAAACACTAGAGGGGATAAATGTATCACCAAACACCATCATACTAGGTGACTTCAATTACCCTAATATAGACTGGGAACACTACTCAAGCCCAAACACCCTAGCCCAAAAGTTCCTGGAATTCATAAACTCAAATGCCATGGAACAACTAGTCACCATCCCCACAAGAGGAGAAAACATACTTGATCTCATCATCACGCACATGGGAGCACAATGTTCAACACCGGAAGTATACCCCTCACTGGTGAGATCAGATCACAAATAATGAGAACCAGTAAACCCAAAAGCGGCAACGTTTCCAAAATGAAATGCAGTAGTCCACACGATAATTTTATAAGTCCACAAACACTGAAATACTACGTTTGGTAGAAAACTCCTTAATGCTTGAAGTCACGGAATAATTCTTTTAATGTAAAAAACTTGAAGTGTTAAAATACAATACACTTTTCGTCGCACAATAAGACGCAACTTCCTCAGAAGACAATACGAAATGCATTTAGCCCCTTTTATAAGAGCCCCATGTTAATTAGTTAATAATTAGGTTAATTTAAACATTCGTTTGTATACACTTTCTTCTTTTATGCTTGCCTAACACAAGCATAACTACATATTAGTATGTTTTATATACAAGTCTTTTTCTTAGCTAATTAAACATTACTTGACATATTTATTTAATTTGTGAAAGCCATAAAAACAATAATAAAAATATTAATAACCATTTTATGGAACCATTTTTTTAAAAAAAACTCTCCTTGACTAGAATCAGCTTAATTTATGTGTAAGCACCTCTATTTTGCAAAGTAGTCCCCCACCCATTTTTTATAACTTTTAGCATTTACTATAACCGTCATTAATTTTAAACATTAGTCCACTAACAGTCATAACTAATGAATTAAATCAATAGTTAAGTTGACAACCTTTTTAGTTCAGACACATTTCCATTCAATGGATTAATTCCATAGCTTTAGACTACTAACAGGGCAAATCGATATTTTCGACATCTCTTATCATTATTAGCATTAAGAAAACATTTAGAAAACATTTTAAACCCTAGATAATTTTAAATAAATTTATGGCAGATGTTAAAATTTAATTTTTGTTATTATTAGGTATTAAGAATTCATTAACTATGTTAAATTTATATGTATGTATGAATGAACGTTAAGTTTAATTTTAATTTTTATTTTTAATAATAATTTAATTTCTTCAAATTGCAATCAATTTCATACATTTCATCTCTCCATATTTTTTAATCTCAAAATACATTTAATGGAGGACATTTCATTAATGCCTGGATATTGATTTGCATTAGTTCTCAGTTGCCATACTAACTCTTTTCTTTCTAATTTTAAAGGTTCGTAATTACATCTTGGGTCCTCACTAATTTGTTCTATTGCTTTAAATTTAAAGCTATGTCCTTCATTTTCCAGGCAGTGTCTAGCTAATGCATTTTCCAACTTTTGTCTGCTAATACAATAGTTATGTTCGTATATCCTATCGCGTAATTTTCTATCGGTCTTGCCTATATAGAAGGCTGCACATTTCACACATTTTGCTTTATAGACAACTTGTTTACTATTACAATTAAATTTATGTTGTATTTTATAAGTTGTTCTATTTAGTGTGAATGTGCAGCCTTCTTCTATAAATTTACAAAAGTTACAACTTCCACATTTTGTCATTCCTGCACTGGTAGATTTTTTTAGATTTTTCCTTTGTAATATTTCTTTTAAATTAGTGCCCCTTCTATATATTAACTTTGGTTTCTCTGGTAACAAGGTTCTTAAATGACTATCAGAAGATATTAACTCCCAATTTTTCAAGATAATATTTCTGATATCAGTAGAATTTAAATTGAAAGTTGTTATAAAGCTACATGAGTAGTTCATCTTCTCTTCACTAAATGAATTGGATTCTATATCATTTCTATTTATTTCAGATCTTCCCAATAGGGGTAAATATTCCCCTCTTGTTCTCTTAGTTTGCACTTCAAATACAATTTCTTGAATGACATTTACTGGATAGCCCCTTTGTAAGAAGAAGTTTTTAAGTACCTCACACTCTTCCTTAAAATCTGTATCACTAGTAATCATCCTTGCTGCCCTCACCATTTGACCTTTTATGATTGATTTTTTCTGGTGAGGGGGGTGGCAACTAGTGAAGTGTAGAAATTTGTTAGAATAGGTTTCCTTCCTGTAAATTTTAGACGTAAACCTTTTATTAATATAATCTTTTCTCAGGTGTACGTCTAAATAATCCATCGAGTTATTGATATATTTGTGAGTAAACCTTAGGAAGTCTGTACTTAGTTCTAAATCATTAAATAGTTGTTTAACTTCTTCCTCCTTTCCAACAAAAATTAGGAAGATGTCGTCCAGAAATCTTGTGTAAAAAGGAATATTTTTCATAACTATATCTTTTTCTAAAATAGTTTTCCTCTCCCAACAGGCCATTACTAAGTTGGCAAAACTGGCTCCGCAAGGGGAGCCCATCGCCACGCCTATTTTTTGATTGTATATTTCCTTGTTAAATAATATGTAATTATAGGAGAGGACTGTATCCAGAAGTTCTCTTACTAGCTCAATCTCTTCTATAGGTGCCCCCAGTTGACCTAACAGGAGAGATGTCCATTCTTTCCCTATTTCATGTGGTATACTAGAATAAAGGTCTTTCACATCTAGTGTAACCAAATAGCTATCAGGTGTAAATGGTAATTGGTTAACAGCCCTAAGGAACGACCAGGAATCCTTTGAGATCTGATTCTCGTTTTTTATATATTTTTGTAAAATCTTGTTGGCTACTTTAGAACAAGTGTATGTTAAACTGCCCCTACCATCTACCAAGGGCCTCATGGGTGGATCTTGTAGATCTTTATGCACCTTTGGTATGCCAAAGAGGACAGGGGTCCTAATTTTAGATTGGTGTAAATAATCATACATATCTTTCTCTATCCTTTTTTCTATGTATAATTCTTCAAAAAATGTTTTAATTTTTTGATGAGCAGAATTCATTTCATTCACTGAAGCCCTGACATAGGTCTCGCTTTCCAAAATCTTAATCATCTTGTCGTTATAGTCACTAATAAACATAATTGCAAGACCTCCCCCCTTATCAGGTTGCATTACTCTAATTGGCATTTCACTCAAAAGTGCCAGTAGATCCCTCTCTTCCTTAGAGAGGTTGTTATTGTAATATATGTTCTTTCCCTTAAGGTTCCTAAGGTCAATTTCCGTTATTTTCTCAAAGAGAACCAACAACGGGTGCAAAGGTGGATTATATACACTTGACACAAAGTAATCCGTTTTTTTGTTTAAATCACTTCCCAACATTGTTAATAAGTTGAGTTTTCTTGTAAACAACTTTAAATCGATTAGAGTTTCTGCCATATTAAATGTTCTTGATGGGACAAATGTATACCCTTTACTAAGTAAATCTACAGTCTCTACACCAATGGATAAATTAGTATAGTTATAAACTTTAAAGTCATTTAAAGAATTAGATATGATGTCGCATGTGGATTGTTCTTCTACAAGATTGACTACGGTGTAGCCATTGTTCATCGTTTCCTCCTCCTGTTCCTGTTCTGTCTCCTGTTCTGTGGGGGGCGCCTCGAGGCTTGTTCTTGAAAATTCCTACTCCTATTATTCCCTCTGTCATTGTTACTGGACGTACCAGTATTCCCTTCCCTCCTTTCGTTCTGAAAATTATTTAATAATTGTCGATTTTGTTGCTGTATTAGTCTCTCACTCCTTCTAGGAGCCTCATTGGGGTCATCGTTTAGTTCTTCATAACCCTCTTCATTGGTTTCTAAAACTTGGTTTGTATGACCCCCATGAACATCTGTAACATTTTCAGAATTTTTAAAATGGGGACCATTGCCAGTTAGTAGTTTTTGTACTAATGGGGGGTGGGGGTACGCTTTACCATCTCTATAGTCATTCATATCCCTCTTGATTTTTTTCACCTTAGTGGCATTCATTTTAGTAATATGATCATCTATACTTAGAAAGCATCTATCATATTCGTATTGGTATCTGTTAAAATCAATGTCAGCCTTAATGGATTCATTAAGCTCCTCTATTTCCACCAGTAGTTCATTCACTGTATCTTGGTAATGGGTGCAAAATAGGTTCAACAGTTCCAATCCATGCTTATCAAATAGCATGACTAAGGCCTTGTGAAAATTGGAGCCTTCTAACAGTCCTGCAGGGAACTGCCAGTGCCTCATTACTTTGGGCACTATTTTAAGTTTTATGCACTCTTTAAAATAAGCTATTTCGAGTTGCAGTTTGCGAACTCTAAACAGCTTATCATCGAACAAGGAAAGTTTAGAGTTAATGTCATTATTTTCTCTTTGGTTTGATAAAGGTACATTAGGTGTTTGATTGTCAATAAATGAAAAAGATCTATGTACCCAATTACTTAATGGTTCCGTACCTCTTGCATTGCGGTTGCGTTGTTCAACTCCAGCCGCTTCACTAGTGCTTCTCCTGTTGTTACTCGTGTTGTTACTGTCAAAGTTTTCAGCCAAAATGTTTGAGTAGCTGGTAGACGGTATCGCCCCTACATTTCCGTTACTGCCCGCTTGAAAAGGGTTTTCCATCCTAGATGTAGCCTCGTCGACCCGTTGTGACAAACGGTCGACTTTCTGTGTCAGTAATTCAATGAGAGCAGTCAAATTACCATCGCTCTCATTCGTATTGGTATCCGGAACAAAGCCACTAGCGGGAATCTGGTCCATAGTTCTCATATCGGAAGTTTTTTTCATTATGGACCAGATTCCCGCTAGTGGCTTTGTTCCGGATACCAATACGAATAAGAGCGATGGTAATTTGACTACCGTCTACCAGCTACTCAAACATTTTGGCTGGAAACTTAGTCATGCTATTTGATAAGCATGGATTGGAACTGTTGAACCTATTTTGCACCCATTACCAAGATACAGTGAATGAACTACTGGTGGAAATAGAGGAGCTTAATGAATCCATTAAGGCTGACATTGATTTTAACAGATACCAATATGAATATGATAGATGCTTTCTAAGTATAGATGATCATATTACTAAAATGAATGCCACTAAGGTGAAAAAAATCAAGAGGGATATGAATGACTATAGAGATGGTAAAGCGTACCCCCACCCTCCATTAGTACAAAAACTACTAACTGGCAATGGTCCCCATTTTAAAAATTCTGAAAATGTTACAGATGTTCATGGGGGTCATACAAACCAAGTTTTAGAAACCAATGAAGAGGGTTATGAAGAACTAAACGATGACCCCAATGAGGCTCCTAGAAGGAGTGAGAGACTAATACAGCAACAAAATCGACAATTATTAAATAATTTTCAGAACGAAGGAGGAAGGGAATACTGGTACGTCCAGTAACAATGACAGAGGGAATAATAGGAGTAGGAATTTTCAAGAACAAGCCTCGAGGCGCCCCCCACAGAACAGGAGACAGAACGGGAACAGGAGGAGGAAACGATGAACAATGACTACACCGTAGTCAATCTTGTAGAAGAACAATCCACATGCGACATCATATCTAATTCTTTAAATGACTTTAAAGTTTATAACTATACTAATTTATCCATTGGTGTAGAGACTGTAGATTTACTTAATAAAGGGTATACATTTGTCCCATCAAGAAAATTTAATATGGCAGAAACTCTAATCGATTTAAAGTTGTTTACAAGAAAACTCAACTTATTAACAATGTTGGGAAGTGATTTAAACAAAAAAACGGATTACTTTGTGTCAAGTGTATATAATCCACCTTTGCACCCGTTGTTGGTTCTCTTTGAGAAAATAACAGAAATTGACCTTAGGAACCTTAAGGGAAAGAACATATATTACAATAACAACCTCTCTAAGGAAGAGAGGGATCTACTGGCACTTTTGAGTGAAATGCCAATTAGAGTAATGCAACCTGATAAGGGGGGAGGTCTTGCAATTATGTTTATTAGTGACTATAACGACAAGATGATTAAGATTTTGGAAAGCGAGACCTATGTCAGGGCTTCAGTGAATGAAATGAATTCTGCTCATCAAAAAATTAAAACATTTTTTGAAGAATTATACATAGAAAAAAGGATAGAGAAAGATATGTATGATTATTTACACCAATCTAAAATTAGGACCCCTGTCCTCTTTGGCATACCAAAGGTGCATAAAGATCTACAAGATCCACCCATGAGGCCCTTGGTAGATGGTAGGGGCAGTTTAACATACACTTGTTCTAAAGTAGCCGACAAGATTTTACAAAAATATATAAAAAACGAGAATCAGATCTCAAAGGATTCCTGGTCGTTCCTTAGGGCTGTTAACCAATTACCATTTACACCTGATAGCTATTTGGTTACACTAGATGTGAAAGACCTTTATTCTAGTATACCACATGAAATAGGGAAAGAATGGACATCTCTCCTGTTAGGTCAACTGGGGGCACCTATAGAAGAGATTGAGCTAGTAAGAGAACTTCTGGATACAGTCCTCTCCTATAATTACATATTATTTAACAAGGAAATATACCATCAAAAAATAGGCGTGGCGATGGGCTCCCCTTGCGGAGCCAGTTTTGCCAACTTAGTAATGGCCTATTGGGAGAGCAAAACTATTTTAGAAAAAGATATAGTTATGAAAAATATTCCTTTTTACACAAGATTTCTGGACGACATCTTCCTAATTTTTGTTGGAAAGGAGGAAGAAGTTAAACAACTATTTAATGATTTAGAACTAAGTACAGACTTCCTAAGGTTTACTCACAAATATAACAATAACTCGATGGATTATTTAGACATACACCTGAGAAAAGATTATATTAATAAAAGGTTTACGTCTAAAATTTACAGAAAGGAAACCTATTCTAACAAATTTCTACACTTCACTAGTTGCCACCCCCCTCACCAGAAAAAATCAATCATAAAAGGTCAAATGGTGAGGGCAGCAAGGATGATTACTAGTGATACAGATTTTAAGGAAGAGTGTGAGGTACTTAAAAACTTCTTCTTACAAAGGGGCTATCCAGTAAATGTCATTCAAGAAATTGTATTTGAAGTGCAAACTAAGAGAACAAGAGGGGAATATTTACCCCTATTGGGAAGATCTGAAATAAATAGAAATGATATAGAATCCAATTCATTTAGTGAAGAGAAGATAAACTACTCATGTAGCTTTATAACAACTTTCAATTTAAATTCTACTGATATCAGAAATATTATCTTGAAAAATTGGGAGTTAATATCTTCTGATAGTCATTTAAGAACCTTGTTACCAGAGAAACCAAAGTTAATATATAGAAGGGGCACTAATTTAAAAGAAATATTACAAAGGAAAAATCTAAAAAAATCTACCAGTGCAGGAATGACAAAATGTGGAAGTTGTAACTTTTGTAAATTTATAGAAGAAGGCTGCACATTCACACTAAATAGAACAACTTATAAAATAAAACATAAATTTAATTGTAATAGTAAACAAGTTGTCTATAAAGCAAAATGTGAAATGTGCAGCCTTCTATATAGGCAAGACCGATAGAAAATTACGATAGGATATACGAACATAACTATTGTATTAGCAGACAAAAGTTGGAAAATGCATTAGCTAGACACTGCCTGGAAAATGAAGGACATAGCTTTAAATTTAAAGCAATAGAACAAATTAGTGAGGACCCAAGATGTAATTACGAACCTTTAAAATTAGAAAGAAAAGAGTTAGTATGGCAACTGAGAACTAATGCAAATCAATATCCAGGCATTAATGAAATGTCCTCCATTAAATGTATTTTGAGATTAAAAAATATGGAGAGATGAAATGTATGAAATTGATTGCAATTTGAAGAAATTAAATTATTATTAAAAATAAAAATTAAAATTAAACTTAACGTTCATTCATACATACATATAAATTTAACATAGTTAATGAATTCTTAATACCTAATAATAACAAAAATTAAATTTTAACATCTGCCATAAATTTATTTAAAATTATCTAGGGTTTAAAATGTTTTCTAAATGTTTTCTTAATGCTAATAATGATAAGAGATGTCGAAAATATCGATTTGCCCTGTTAGTAGTCTAAAGCTATGGAATTAATCCATTGAATGGAAATGTGTCTGAACTAAAATGGTTGTCAACTTAACTATTGATTTAATTCATTAGTTATGACTGTTAGTGGACTAATGTTTAAAATTAATGACGGTTATAGTAAACGCTAAAAGTTATAAAAAATGGGTGGGGGACTACTTTGCAAAATAGAGGTGCTTACACATAAATTAAGCTGATTCTAGTCAAGGAGAGTTTTTTTTAAAAAAATGGTTCCATAAAATGGTTATTAAAATTTTTATTATTGTTTTTATGGCTTTTACAAATTAATTAAATATGTCAAGTAATGTTTAATTAGCTAAGAAAAAGACTTGTATATAAAACATACTAATATGTAGTTATGCTTGTGTTAGGCAAGCATAAAAGAAGAAAGTGTATACAAACGAATGTTTAAATTAACCTAATTATTAACTAATTAACATGGGGCTCTTATAAAAGGGGCTAAATGCATTTCGTATTGTCTTCTGAGGAAGTTGCGTCTTATTGTGCGACAAAAAGTGTATTGTATTTTAACACTTCAAGTTTTTTACATTAAAAGAATTATTCCGTGACTTCAAGCATTAAGGAGTTTTCTACCAAATGTAGTATTTCAGTGTTTGTGGACTTATAAAATTATCGTGTGGACTACTGCATTTCATTTTGGAAATGTTGCCGCTTTTGGGTTTACTGGTTCTCATTATTTGGTTTGTTTTGTTGTGGTTCTCATATCGGGAGATCAGATCACAAACTAATCTCGCTGGAGGTCCTCATCCCACCCCCACCTGAAATAAAAGAGACCACAGTAAAGAACTTCTCGAAAGCAGACTTCACACTTCTAAAGACTAGTGTGGTCTCCTTTAAGGCCCTCGAGCCGGCGGAAAACAGTACTCAAGCCACTGAATCACTTACAAATGCCTTCTACCAGCACCTGCAGGACTGCATGGATAAGGCAATCCCAAGCAAAACAAAGACTCTTTGTACCAAAGGCAAGCGTCCAGTCTGGTGGACCCCAGCCATAAACAAACTCTACAACAAAAGGAGGAAGCTACTACAAGATAGAGCAAAATCCTTAAAAGGTAAGACACCCTTGATCACTATAAGTAAAAAACTAAGAGCTCTCATAAAATCATCCAAAGCAAATTTTGAGAGAAAAAATAGCTAAAGACTCAAAAGACAATCATAAGGCCTTCTTTAGCTATGTTACAAACATGGGAGGAAACTCCCAGATATGTTCAGAACTAGTTCAAAATGATGTGAAGATTACTGATCCTACAGACATTGCCAACATACTGGCTGACAGGTTCAGTGCAAACTTCTCCCCCCCAAAAGGAGAGATATCTATACCAAGCGATTGCAGCCCCCCAAACATCTCCAACGCCCAAGTGAGAACTGCTCTCTCCAAAGCAAAAAACACAGCATCCATGGGACCTGATGGTGTCCCAGGCTGTGTGCTCCACGAACTCAACGAGGAATTAAACCCACAGCTAGGACAGCTGTTTAATCATAGTCTTACCTCTGGATACGTACCCAGGGAGTGGCGCACTGCAACTGTGGTCCCACTTCACAAAGGCGGTGCCTCCACCGACCCTGGAAATTACCGGCCCATTAGCTTGACAAGCCTTATCTGCAAAGCCATGGAGAGGATCATAATGGACCTCATAAATAAAGACATAGGAATTTGCAGACTTTGGATCCATCCCAGTTTGGCTTTGTCAAAGGCAGATCATGCCTTCTAAACTTGGTTGACTTTTTGAAACAGTCACCAAAGCCATCGATGAGGAAAGGCAGTCCATACAGCCTACCTCGATCTGGCGAAGGCCTTCGATACAATACCCCACTCGGGTATCATTGAAAAACTCATCAGCTTAAATGTTAACCCATACATCACAAGATGGGTTGCAAACTGGCTGAGTGACAGAACCCACAGGGTCAGAGTTGCTGGCGCCATGTCAGACTCAAAGCCTGTCACAAGTGGTGTACCACAGGGCTCAGTCCTGGGCCCACTCTTGTTTGGCATCTACTTTTCTGAAGTACAAGCAAACACAGGAGGGTTATGGCTGACAAAGTTTGCAGATGACTGCAAACTGGGCCATAGTAGAAAACACATCTGACACAGATATCCTTCAGAAGGGTCTCACAGAAATGGATAACTGGTGCCAGAGCCATGGCCTAAAGCTAAATGCCAAAAAATGCATAGTCATACCCTTCGGGAAAAACAAGGTTACCCCTAGCTACCAAATAGGTGGCAATCCACTGAGCACAGAAGAAGTTATCAGGGACCTGGGGACCCAGGTTGATAGTAGTCTGTCATTCGACACCCATGTAGCTAAAGTAGTTAGGAAGACCTTCTACATTGCCCACCTTATCATGAAGGGATTCTCATCTAGATCAAGGGAGGTCATAGTCTCCCTATACTCATCACTCATCAGACCAATGATTGAGTACAATGCCCCATTCGAATGTATCTGACCCGACACTTGCAGCAGCTGGAGAGGCCACAAAGTTCCTCACCAAAAGGATAAAGGGTCTCAAACATCTGTCCTATGCTGCCTGACTGAAAGAACTCCAGCTCTATTCAGTCGCTACCGCTTGCTCAGAGGTGACCTTTGCCTAACATACAAGGCCATGTCAAACCCAGATTTGATGAATATGCTTCACCTCAAAAATCTAGATCCGTCAGAGCCACAAGGCGGAGACTTAAACCTCGACACGGCTATTAATAGGACGTGCTGGAGGGATAGATTCATCACCCAAAGACTCCCTATGCTGTGGAACAAAATCCCGGTATATGTGAGGCAGAGCACCTCGCTGGCCTTGTTCAAGAGAAATCTTGACCAATGGATGGGAGATCACAGATATACCCCAGGGATTACCTCAGTGTCACTGCTCGACAGAGGCACAGCAAAATAATGGGTATAGTTCCCCATACTAAAGGGGTGGCGTAAGCCACAAAACTATGGGCTAGGCTTGTAAATGCCCTCGGGCAGATAGCCTAGTATGAACCTATGAACCTATGAACCTATGAGAGTGTGGAATACCCAACAGGAGAGAGAGAGAAGTAGAGTAGATAGTAGGGCTATAGTACACAAAGAGTAAGCACTAAGATAGTGCAGTAGAAAGAGAGATTAAAGGATAGGGCATAAATAGAAAGGGCTTGATAGCTTAAGTTAGGAGGGACTGGAGGAGATCTGTGGTGATGTACAAGGGACTGTTGAATTAGAAGATAAAATAAGTTTCATGTCTGAGAGGTAATACAACTTGAGACTTAAATATACAATATAGTTTGTACATACATAAACTTTGAAATAGAAGTAGTGCAGGTAATGGTTTGGAGTGTCCAGCAGGAGGTGAGATGTGATTCCTTCTGGAGTGGCATTTGAGGATTTGATGTTACTTATTTTCCATAAAAAATGAGGCAGGTGATCAGTGAGGGGGAAGTCAATATTGAGTGGATTACCTGGAGAGAAAACATCGTGGAAAGAAGAAATAAATAAGAAGGTTAGATGGAATTAAAATACAATACTAAGGTAGTGAGATGGTATAGAATGAGTTGAAGCGCTCAGAGTAAAGTGGAAAGTAGGGGAATTTGAGGAACTAAGGGATAGAGAGATATGAGAGAGAGTGAATACAGACTATTACTAGTAAAGCATTAGGAAGGACAGTTGAGGCTTTTAGGAAGGTAGAGACAGTTTACCGAACATTAATAGCACTGACTTTGGTATGTGATATTTAGTTGAGAATGCAGCTGTAAAGTAAACAATGTATGTTTAAGCAACGTATGGTAACAACACATGGCAAATGTAGGCAAGTAACATCACAAAAATACAATAGCAGGCAATAATAATGTGTAAAACCTTGGATTTTACTTGAATGCAACAAAGCAGTGCAAAAGAAAAATATTTTAGTTTAAGCACTTGGGCTTCAGACCAGTTGTTTTACATTAAGAAGGTTTGTGGTCTGCACTGTAGTGGCAGAACAGGTAGCTTACAACCTTCTAGGTTGGAAACTGCTGATTGAGGGCTCAGTGTCTCTTATTCTAAAAGTGTATTAATTCTGGTTTAAGCAATTGGGCTTCAGGCCAGTTATTTTACATTAAGAGGGTTCGTGGTCTGCACTCTTATGGGAGGAGAGGCCGGACTCTGCCCTTCTGAGCTGGGAATTTCTGGTTAAAGGCTTATAGTGCCTGCATATTTGAACTGCTTCTTAATGAAATTGGTACACCTTGTTTGCTGTAGCATAGACTAGATCCAGGCCTGCTGAATCTAGCGTTGTTTGTATAACTTGAGCACTAATTCAGGCATTCTTTAAAGTATTCAATTGTATTTATTACTGCTTGGTAATAACTTGATTAAAGTGTAGCTATCATTCTAAGTCTTTTGGATTAAGCACTTGGGCTTCAGACCAGTTGTTTTACATTAGGAAGGTTTGTGGCCTGCACTGTGGTGGCAGGACAGGTAGCTTACATCCTTCTAAGTTGGGAATTGCTGATTGAGGGCTCAATGTCTGTTATTCTAAAAGTGTATTAGTTCTGGTTTAAGCACTTGGGCTTCAGGCCAGTTATTTTACATTAAGAGGGTTTGTGGTCTGCACTCTTATGGGAGGAGAGGCTGGACTCTGCCCTTCTGAGCTGGGAATTTCTGGTTAAAGGCTTATAGTGCCTGCATATTTGAACTGTTTCTTACTGAAATTGGTACACCTTGTTTGCTGTAGCATAGACTAGATCCAGGCCTGCTGAATCTAGCTTTGTTTGTATGCATGTTTCTTTGCTTGTTATTTCCCTGAAATGCTAATTCCACCTAAAACACGGCTTTTCAGCACTTATGTGGATCCCTAGTGATATCTGCATTGCTTACTGTACTTATTTCCTTGTTTCACTTGAAGAAAGTTACTGTATGTCATTTTTGCATTTAAGTTACCTGTAACACATTGCATTTAAGTTACCTGGCACTTGTTCACTAAGTCAGCACTAAAAAATTAAAAGCACTACACCCTCACAAACTCCCCTTGAGTACCTTGTTCCACAATGGCCCTTTTTTCAATTATAAAGGAATTCCTAATACTATTCTAGCATGTCCAAAGGTCAGTTGTCAATCTCCTCTCCGGTCCAGCTGGTGAATCTGGGAATCTTGAGGCAATGTTACAACTGCCTCATGTACACAGACAACCCTCTCCTCCTCCCAACAAATTCCAACACATGTGAGAGATGCAACCATATAGTCAAACTGGAGGCTAAGCTCTCTCAACTCAGTACTGGCATAATCAGTCAGGAGGAGAAGGAAACCACACTCACTACAATTCCAGTCTCACATAGACCTACCACGACAGCAAACCAAACACATAAACCCACAAAAACATACTCGGAGGTTCTAAATAAAAATCTGCCTAAGCACCAGAGACCTCCAAAGCAGACACCCAAGCAACCGCTACCCCAAAAGAAAACACGTGCAACACATAGCTCACAAAGTCAGTGTGCCAAACAGTCACAGCCCTTAAGGCTAAACAACACACCTGATACACTTGTAATAGGTGACTCTATCGTCAGGCACACTGATGTCCCACTCACCAGGCTGAACAAGGAGAAGGTCACAGTGAGCTGCCTGTTGGGCGCTAGGATCCGCCACCTAACACAAGCACTCAGGTCACTCCAAGGCAAGTACAAATATGACTCAGTCATTGTCCATGCTGGTGTGAATGACCTGAGATGTACCTCCCTAGACTACATTAAAAGAGACATAGAGGAGCTCTCTGAGCATGTAGCCCAGGCCAGTATGACCCTGACCTTGAGTAGCATCTTACCCTCACCAAGAATGATGCCACAATATGAAGACAAGATGATTAATTTCAACAATTGGCTTAAGTATTGGCATCATTCAAAGGGGATCCAATGTCTGTCAGCCTGGGATGACATGCTCGACAAGCCACGATGCTTCGCTAGGGATGGCTTACACCTGTCACCCCTGGGCTTTCGGATACTGGCAAAGGCTCTTGCTACCCCCATAGTGCCTTTTTTAGGCAAGGCTCAAAAGACAAACCCACCTCCATAGGTATCACAAGGGATAAGAAACTAAGATAATGCTACTCAACACCAGAAGTCTAAACCTCAAGATGCACGCACTCAAAACTCTCCTTAGCATGGAGAACATCGATATCTGTGCAGTAAGAGAAACCTGGTTCAAGGCTCCCGAGAGCACCCCAGCACTACCAGGTTATACCTCATACCATGCTTTTCGGCCCCAAAACTTGGACCAAACCACAAAAGGAGGGGGAATATCAATATTCGTCAAAGATACCCACACCTCCAGGTTGGTGGCACAGCACGAAGCATCAGAGACTATCCATGTGCAACTAACAGTGGGTAAAACTGCCTTCCATTTTATAGCCTGCTACAGACCACCCTCCCAAACCCAGGAACCCCACTCGGCCTTCCTGAGAACACTGGAAAATATGAAGGTCTCTCCAAAAACCATTATATTGGACGACTTCAACTACCCAAACATAGACTTGGAGCATTACTCTAGCTCCAACACCCTAGCCCAAAGGTTCCTAGAATTTATAAACTCAAATGCTATGGAACAACTTGTTACCACTCCCACAAGAGGGGAAAACATACTGGACCCGATCATCACCAACATGGGGACTCTATGCTCCAGACCAGAAGTGTATCCCTCACTGGTAAGATCAGACCATAAACTAATCTCACTGGATATTCACATCCCAACCCCAACCCCTTCCCAGAAAACCACAGTGAAAAACTTCTCTAAAGCAAATTTCACACTCCTCAAAACTGAGGTGGAATCCTTCAAAGCCCCCGGGCCTGTGGAAAATATGGTCCAGACCACAGAATCCTTTATAAATGCATTCTATGAACACCTTCAGGAATGCATGGATCATGCAATCCCAAATAAAACCAAGACCCAATCCTCCAAAGGCAGATGTCCTGTCTGGTGGACCCCAGCCATAAACAAACTATACAATAGAAGGAGGAAGCTACTACATGATAGAGCAAAATCCCAAAAATGGAAGGCATCTCTGATCAGTATTAGCAAAAAACTACGGGCACTCATAAAATCATCTAATGCCAGCTTCGAGAGAAAAACTGCACAGGACACTAGGGATAATCACAAGGCTTTCTTTAGTTATGTTAGGAACCTGGGTGGGAATTCCCAGATATGCTCAGAATTAGTCCAAAATGACAAAAAATATACCGAACCCACAGACATTGCCAACATCCTAGCTGACAGGTTCAGCACAAACTCCCCCCCCCCCACCAAAAGGGCAAATATCTATCCCAGCAGAGTGCTGCCCCCTGACATCTCAGATGCTCAGTTAAGAGCCGCCCTCTCCAAAGCAAAACACACAGCATCAATGGGACCAGATGGTGTCCCGGGCTGCATCCTGCATGAACTCCAAGAAGACCTAAACCCAAACATAAAACTACTGTTCAATCTCAGCCTTACTACAGGATATGTACCCAAAGAGTGGCATACAGCAACAGTGGTCCCTCTCCACAAAGGTGGTGCCTCAACGGATCCTGGAAACTATCGCCCCATAAGCCTGACTAGCTTGGTCTGCAAAGCTATGGAAAGGATCATCATGGACCTCATAAATAAAGATATTGGGGACCTACAGACACTGGATCCTACCCAGTTCAGCTTTGTTAACGGCAGATCCTGCCTCTTAAACCTGGTTGATTTCTTTGAAACAGTCATCAAGGCCATTGACAAGGGGGAGGTGGCCCACACAGCCTACCTGGACCTCGCAAAAGCCTTCGATACAATACCCCACTCGGGCATTATAGATAAGCTCACCAGCTTAAATATAAACCCCTGTGTCACTAGATGGGTTGCAAACTGGCTCAAGGACAGAACCCACATGGTTAGAATTGCTGGAGCCATGTCAGACTCCAAACCAGTTACAAGTGGCGTCCCACAAGGCTCAGTCCTGGGACCTCTCTTGTTCGGTATATATTTCTCAGAGGTACAGGCCAACACGGAAGGACTGTGGCTGACCAAGTTCGCAGATGACTGCAAACTGAGCACCATAATCAACTCTCCAGCTGACACAAGCATCCTCCAAAAGGGCCTCATAGAAACAGACAACTGGTGCCAGAGCCATGGCCTCAAGCTAAACGCCAAAAAGTGTATAGTCATCCCCTTTGGCAAAAACAAAGTGCCCACAAATTACCACATAGGTGGTAATCCATTAAGTACAGAAGAAGTAATTAGGGACCTGGGGACCCAAGTTGATAGCAATCTCTCATTTACAACCACATGGCCAAAGTGGTTAGAAAAACATTTTATATAGCCCACCTAATCATGAAGGGATTCACCTCTAGATCAGGGGAGGTCATCGTGCCTCTTTATTCATCCCTCATCAGGCCCATAATTGAGCACAATGCCCCTTTTGGGATGTACCTTACCAGACACCTGCATCAACTGGAAAGACCCCAAAAGTACCTCACCAAGAGGTCAAAGGGCTCAAACAGATGTCATATGCTGTCCGGTTAAAGAAATTCCAGCTCTACTCAGTGGCATACCGCCTGCTCTGAGGTGATCTGTGCCTGACGTATAAAGCCATGTCCAACCCGGAATTAATGGACATGCTGCACCTCAGAAAATCCAAATCCCATCGAGTTACGCGCGCTCGAGAGACTTGAACCTCAGCACTGAAATAAATAGGACATGCTGGAGGGACAGATTCATAACCCAGAGGCTCCCTTCACTCTGGAATAAAATCCCAGTCCAGGTTAGGCAGAGTCCCTCATTGACTCTCTTCAAGAGGAATCTTGATGAGTGGATGGGAGATCGTAGGTTTACCCCGGGTATCACTTCTCTGTCACTGTTAGACAGAGGCACAGTATACTAACCTCGAAAAAGGGCATAGCAAAATTAATTTAAAATGGGTGGCAAAAGCCAAACACACTCTGGATAGGCTTATAAATGCCCTAGGGCAGATAGCCTAGTATGAACCTATGAACCTATGGACCTATAAATGATAATTAGGTTCAGCTAAGTACAACAAAGCCGTGCAGAAAGAAAAAAAAAATCACTGATAATTAGGTTCTGCTAAAGAGCATAATAATGATCTGGGCCCTAATTAACATAATCATTGTGATGAGGCAGCTGAATCAAAAAGAAGAGACGTAGAGATCTCACCATGCTAAGGAACAGGGGAATCACTAGACACCATGGACATCTATAAACATCGTACTTTAACAACATTTAAGGTTGGAGAACACTAGACATCAGGCATCCTCTGTATATTGTGCCTTAAAAGCACGTATTAAAAAAAAAAAAGAAAGAAAGACAGTGTGGGTCAGAGGGGACATTAGATACCAGAGATAGTCTTCATTGCAATTTTTAAATGCACTGAGAAAGATTCAAAGTCTGCAGCTCCCCAGCAAAAGTATTAGCCCTCTTCCCCACCAGTAGACACTACAGAAACCTATGAAATAACAGCTAAACATGAAAACAATTAAAGTTGAAAACAAATAGGGGTTGTTCCATGAACACTTGACACTGGAAAGAACAACATTATTCCGCTACACCAACCGATGAGGTAGCAGAGTAAGCAATTTTTTTTCAATATAATGAGGATTGTTGGCATAATTCACAAACTACAATCATCCATGAGTTAAGAGGGAGAGGGACAGGGCACCTCTAAGCATACCTCTCAATGTAAAAAATATTGGGTGGGACAAAGACCCACAATCAAGGGGCAGATTTTTATTATTCCTCTTATAAAATTAGAAAGTTCCTGGAATAACAGTTTTTGCATTAGTGTTTACTGAGCAATATTCAGTCTGGAACTCAAATGTTAGTAATTATGAACAAACTGCATTCCTCAATAGCTTATCAGAAAAACAGTAATTTCATGAGGAACACAGAAGAATTATGAGTTAGTGTTTGGACATTCTGCAAAAATGTTGTCACTCGAGTGGCCTACCTATAAAAGGTGACAGCAGGAACATCCTGTGAAATCAGGGACAGTTGAAAGGGATGGGGATGTGTCCATGTGGGGAGAGGCTTCAGAATAAAGTCATTAGGAACACAAGAGGACACCATGGAGAATTTTGAAATGTGACTTGGAGTGACTTAAAAGTTAGTAAAGTAACAGGTGTAGCATTGCGATTCAGATAGTGAATAATAATAATAAGCATGCATGTCTATTGTTTGACATGATTGACTGTGATCATCAGTGATTTATGAGAGCAATGAAAACCATCACTGGAGATGGGTACCACTTATATGGTGTGTGCGTTTGAATCTCTGTGTGTGTGTGTGTGTGTGTGTGTGTGTGTGTGTGTGTGTGTGTGTGTGTGTGTGTGTGTGTGTGTGTGTGTATGTGGTGTGTTCTGTGCCAACACAATGCGAGGGCTATCAGTATCTTCATCATATAAATAACCCCTTTTTAATGCAGCTTTTAACTTGAGCATTGTGGTTCTTCCTCAGGTAATTTTTCCATATGTTTATATTACAATCATATTAATCACTCTATGATTTGTATAGAGTTAAATGTTATACACTTTTTAATGAGAAAAGTCTCCATTCTATAAATTATTTATGGTTACAGTAAATATTTTTAAGTACAACATTTATACACCAAGGAAATAATTGCTTAAGCTAAATAAATGTCCTCAGTATAGCTGGGTAGGAAAGCATGAAGCTAATCACCATACTATCTTGCATCTTGCTTTTTTCTTACTAACATGATATCAGAGAATTCATTGCAAGTTTTTGTATGCTATTGGCGTAAGGAGTCACAAAACTTATCAACATCTGTTGATGGCATTACTTACTTCCAGTGTTGCCTCATAACATGGGGATTTACTGAGTATAGCAGACATGCTTCAAATAGTTGAGATAGTTTTTGTTTTCCTTTTGGCATGCTAATATATTAAAAAGCACAGAGGACAAACAAATTCATTCTGTTACAAGTATTTGTAGCATACCCTACCAAGGGCAATGATTAGCAGTTTAAAAATAAATTCCAACGACAAAGGTTACATTTGAAGGGCAAAAAATGCTGGTGAGTGAGTCAACATTCCAAGAAATCAGAATTCGCAAAAGTAAGAAAAAGTGATCACTAAGGCACTTGAATGTTAGATAGTGACATCAACAATTCTTAACCTGTCATTGTGATCCAATGGAGGTAAAAAAATAACACAATGCAAAGCACTGCAATTCCCCCAATTGTCCCTGATTTTGCAGCTTGTCCCTGATTTACCTTTTTTATTTTCTGGTAAATTGCTAAGGATAAGAGTCAGTCAATAAAGCTAGATATTATAGTTTCATACTTATTATTATTCAGACAATGTGTGTTGATGAAAACCATCTTTGCATCTGAATTTTTAAGAAAAAAATTGGACAGCACT